>NW_026897419.1:0-3283 GCF_033153095.1 Gastrolobium bilobum | reverse complement strand
ATCTCTCCAATGGAAGGATACTGTTATCTCAATCAAAATATATTAGAGATCTTCTTTACAAAGCTGGAATGGCAGAAGCTAAAGGAATTTCCACTCCTATGCCTAGTGGATGCAGGAACATTGGAAAATTGTTAAACGCATTTTGAGGTATCTCAATGTCACTTTATCCTATGGTCTGGTATTTCATCCACCTTCATCACAACACCCTCTCTCACTTGTGGCCTTTTGTGATGCTGATTGGGATTCAGATCCGGATGATAGAAGATCAACCTCTGGAGCTTGTGTGTTCTTAGGCTCCAATCTCATCTCTTGGTGGGCTAAGAAGCAATCCCTAGTGGCACATTCAAGTGCTGAAACTGAGTATCGAAGCTTAGCCCATGTTGCAGCTGAAATTTTGTGGTTGCAATCTCTTTTGCAAGAGCTCCAAATTCCAGTTTAAGTCCATGTCATCTAATGTGATAATCAGAGCACAATTGCTCTTGCTCATAATCCAGTTTTGCACTCGAACAAAACATATGGAGCCAGATGTCTTCTTTGTCAGGGAAAAAGTTCTGGCTAAGTCCCTCATTGTGCAGCATGTTCCATCTTCCCTACAGGTTGCTGACACCTTCACTAAGCCTCTTTCTGCTTCCAGATTTGCAGATCTCAAAGACAAGCTCAAGGTCTTGGATCATGCAATGCTAACCAAACCCCCTTGAGCTTGAAAGGGAGAATATTAGAGTAGCTCAGTTTATATCCTGTAAAATCAGTTACAACTTACAACAAAGTAACTGACTTGTAACTAATTGTAACTGACTTAGTTTTCTATTAGATTCTAACTCAGTGAGTTAATATTGTATAGTCAATTAACTCTCTGAAGTTAGCTTAGTTCAGTAGGTCTATAAATAGACCCCTGTGTAATTCTCTAAAGTGTGGTTATCATTTTTCACAATTTTGAAACTCAGTCTTTTTAGATTCGCTAATTCTCTCTTCCCTTTCTTTACATTCTTCGTTTAAACAACAATATAACGAAAATGCTTAAAAAAGTGGAATACGTTATAGCTACCAAGCTTTTATACTTTACCCATGACAAAGACAAACTTTATTAAAAATCAAAATAATGTTTAAATTGACAGAGCAAGATAGATAACATGCAAATTTGAAGCAGAAATGCCCACCATAATGCACATTTTTTCACCTTAAGATACAAAATCATAATATCTAATGGAAACACACACATGCACATCATGTTAGTATCAGTCAACATAGACATATGTGAAAAATTAAACAAAATCTCAGCAAAAAGATGAGACACTACCTGGACAACAACATCAGAAGAATCTATCACTTTGTAGAGCTCACCCCATATGCATTTACTTTGACCGTGGGATTAGGAAAAACAATAATGATAGTAATTAGATTAAGTACAACATTATTTGGTTGATGAAATGATCAATAACATAAAACAAGCACAAAAACTGTATTATTCAGTTTCAACTAAGTGGAAAAATTAAGTACACCAATGAAAAACAAGTAACAGATTAAGTTCTTAATGTTAACTACCCTAACCCCATTAAGCATCCAATATACTTCCTGCATTTCAAATTGTCTGTCACTTTAGAAAACAAAAAAGGCATTAATTTTTTTTCAATCTTATCCTTACCTCTTTTTTTTTTGTATCTCGAGTATAGAAATATACCAAGTAATTGAAGAAGTAGTAAAATAACAGATATTCAAAGATTCAGCAGACATAGTCATTGCAGCACCAAAAGTCATTTAAGCAAAAAACTAAAATAAGCAAAAAAAAAAAAAATAAGTACAAAATAAAAGTGGCATCCCACTCCTTCAAGCATCTTTTGGGGTGTCCTACGATGTAGTCTTATCAGAAGTTGACGCCACACCCACGAACTCGGCATGACAGGTGGCGAGCACGATAATAGATCCTTTCTCATTATGAGTGCATAGTCGGCCATTATCAACAAAGTTGAAGGTGTCGATTTTATCCAAGTAAGTAAGGGCAACATCCGGGTGAAAGAACTTCACTTGTTCGACAACCCAACCACGAATTTGATGACCAAAAGCAACATATTTAGAGTCCATGTCCTCGGCAGCTTGTTGTAGCGAGCTGACTTGCTTCTTCAGAGTGTCTACTTCCAGTTCCAACTCGGCTACCCAGAGGTCTGCATCCTCAAAGTTCTTTTTCAAAACTTTATGACCTTCAGTCAGCTGGTAATTTTCTTGTTTCAAAGTAGTAAGCTCGTCTTTGGCTTTCTTAGCCAGTTTTTCAGACTCTTTAAGCTTAAGTTGAAACCCCTGCGTGGCAAACTCGACGGCTTCGGCTCTTTGAGTCAAGCGAGCATGTTCAGTCTTAAAATTATTTTTAAAGAGTCGTAACTCTTTAAACTTGACGATTAATTGCTCCAAGGAAAACGGAGGAGTTAAAGACTTTTCCGTAGGTGATTCAGATCTGGGTTCATTAATCCGAACTCGCTTTCGGGGTTGAGGTTCTCCAGAATCAACAGGCGGGTCCATATCCAAAATCACAGTCTCATTTGGAATGGAACCAGTAGCAGAGGTAGCCGGAATGGAAGAAGGAGTAGGAGAATCTTTTTTTTCACCAGAAGATGAGGAGTGAATCTTCTTCCCAGATACAATTGAGTCTCCTTGGTGAGCAGCCTTTTGTTTTTTACGAGCAAAAAATGAGGGATCCATGATGGTCTTATCTAAAAACAATACACGAGTGCAAAGTTAAAAGTCAAGTACATAGGATAATATAACAACAAGAGGTTAGTCACTTACTTAATTTCTTGCAAATCCAAGCAGGAGAATCTTTATTTGCTAAAATAGACTGAGGAGTGATAGAAATATTTTCTTTTGCTAACTCGGAAGTCAGCTTTTGAAACCAAGTAAAAGTTTCAAGTTCGTCAGTACTCAAATTCTTACTATAATGATGTTGGTTCCAACTGAGAGTGAATCGAGGAGCTCCGTCCTGATCCAGAAAAAAAGCAGAAGGAGTGGCAGATTGAGAAGAAGAAGAAGAAGAAGAAGCAGATGGTGTAGCCGGAAGAGCTTCAGGTATACAAATCTTGAAATAATCTTCCTTGAAGTTCTTCCAATTGTCTTCGTATATAGTACACCAGCGAAATCTAGGGCGAGCTTTTGAGGAAACCCAACTATGACGAGTACTTCCTCTATCGATAGCATTGTGGAATACGGCGAATAGACAAAAGAAAATCCAAAAAGAGTACGTGAACCCAAAAGATCTACAAATTATCTTAAAAGTTTGTAAAAAACACCAGCTGTT
>NW_026897418.1:0-32492 GCF_033153095.1 Gastrolobium bilobum | reverse complement strand
TTTGAAAATTAGCTGAGGTGTCGCACCAGAGGATGTCTTGAAAACTTACTTCTTTTCCATGTAGTGAACAAAATATATATGTTTGAATTTATGTTCACACTAGAGGATTCTTTCCGTTTTAATGTAAAAAAAACTTTTGAAAATTAGCTGAGGTGTCGCATTCTCCTTAAATGTCAGCTTTCTGTTCACGCTAGAGGATGTCTTGAAAACTTACTTCTTTTCCATGCAGTGAACAAAATATGTATGTTTGAATTTCTGTTCACACTAGAGGATTCTTTCCGTTTTAATGTAAAAAAAACTTTTGAAAATTAGCTGAGGTGTCGCATTCTCCTTAAATCTCAACTTTCTGTTCAGACTAGAGGATGTCTTGAAAACTTACTTCTTTTCCATGCAGTGAACAAAATATGTATGTTTGAATTTCTGTTCACACTAGAGGGTTCTTTCCGTTTTAATGTAAAAAAAACTTTTGAAAATTAGCTGAGGTGTCGCATTCTACTTAAATCTCAGCTTTCTGTTCACGCTAGAGGATTCTTTCCGTTTTAATGTAAAAAAAACTTTTGAAAATTAGCTGAGGTGTCGCATTCTACTTAAATGTCAGCTTTCTGTTCACGCTAGAGGATGTCTTGAAAACTTACTTCTTTTCCATGCAGTGAACAAAATATGTATGTTTGAATTTCTGTTCACACTAGAGGATTCTTTCCGTTTTAATGTAAAAAAAACTTTTGAAAATTAGCTTAGGTGTCGCATTCTCCTTAAATCTCAGCTTTCTGTTCACGCTAGAGGATGTCTTGAAAACTTACTTCTTTTCCATGCAGTGAACAAAATATGTATGTTTGAATTTCTTTTCTGTTCACACCAGAGGATGTCTTGAAAACTTACTTCTTTTCCATGCAGTGAACAAAATATGTATGTTTGAATTTCTGTTCACACTAGAGGATTCTTTCCATTTTAATGAAAAAAAATCTTTTGAAATTTAGCTGAGGTGTCGCATTCTCCTTAAATCTCAGCTTTCTGTTCACACTAGAGGATGTCTTGAAAACTTACTTCTTTTCCATGCAGTGAACAAAATATGTATGTTTGAATTTCTGTTCACACTAGAGGGTTCTTTCCGTTTTAATGTAAAAAAAACTTTTGAAAATAAGCTGAGGTGTCGCATTCTACTTAAATCTCAGCTTTCTGTTCACGCTAGAGGATTCTTTCCGTTTTAATGTAAAAAAAACTTTTGAAAATTAGCTGAGGTGTCGCATTCTACTTAAATGTCAGCTTTCTGTTCACGCTAGAGGATGTCTTGAAAACTTACTTCTTTTCCATGCAGTGAACAAAATATGTATGTTTGAATTTCTGTTCACACTAGAGGATTCTTTCCGTTTTAATGTAAAAAAAACTTTTGAAAATTAGCTTAGGTGTCGCATTCTCCTTAAATCTCAGCTTTCTGTTCACGCTAGAGGATGTCTTGAAAACTTACTTCTTTTCCATGCAGTGAACAAATTATGTATGTTTGAATTTCTGTTCACACTAGTGGATTCTTTCCGTTTTAATGTAAAAAAAACTTCTGAAAATTAGCTTAGGTCGCATTCTCCTTAAATCTCAGCTTTCTGTTCACACTAGAGGATGTCTATAAAACTTACTTATTTTCGATATAGTGAACAAAATATGTATGCTTGAATTTCTGTTCACACTAGAGGATTCTTTCCGTTTTAATGTAAAAAAAACTTTTGAAAATTAGCTGAGGTGTCGCATTCTCCTTAAATCTCAACTTTCTGTTCAGACTAGAGGATGTCTTGAAAACTTACTTCTTTTCCATGTAGTGAACAAAATATGTATGTTTGAATTTCTGTTCACACTAGAGTATTCTTTCCGTTTTAATGTAAAAAAAACTTTTGAAAATTAGCTGAGGTGTCGCATTCTCCTTAAATCTCAGCTTTCTGTTCACACTAGAGGATGTCTTGAAAACTTACTTCTTTTCCATGCAGTGAACAAAATATGTATGTTTGAATTTATGTTCACACTAGAGGATTCTTTCCGTTTTAATGTAAAAAAAACTTTTGAAAATTAGCTGAGGTGTCGCATTCTCCTTAAATCTCAGCTTTCTGTTCACACCAGAGGATGTCTTGAAAACTTACTTCTTTTCCATGCAGTGAACAAAATATGTATGTTTGAATTTCTGTTCACACTAGAGGATTCTTTCCATTTTAATGAAAAAAAATCTTTTGAAAATTAGCTGAGGTGTCGCATTCTCCTTAAATCTCAGCTTTCTGTTCACACTAGAGGATGTCTTGAAAACTTACTTCTTTTCCATGCAGTGAACAAAATATGTATGTTTGAATTTCTGTTCACACTAGAGGGTTCTTTCCGTTTTAATGTAAAAAAAACTTTTGAAAATTAGCTGAGGTGTCGCATTCTACTTAAATCTCAGCTTTCTGTTCACGCTAGAGGATTCTTTCCGTTTTAATGTAAAAAAAACTTTTGAATATTAGCTGAGGTGTCGCATTTCTACTTAAATGTCAGCTTTCTGTTCACGCTAGAGGATGTCTTGAAAACTTACTTCTTTTCCATGCAGTGAACAAAATATGTATGTTTGAATTTCTGTTCACACTAGAGGATTCTTTCCGTTTTAATGTAAAAAAAACTTTTGAAAATTAGCTTAGGTGTCGCATTCTCCTTAAATCTCAGCTTTCTGTTCACGCTAGAGGATGTCTTGAAAACTTACTTCTTTTCCATGCAGTGAACAAATTATGTATGTTTGAATTTCTGTTCACACTAGAGGATTCTTTCCGTTTTAATGTAAAAAAAACTTCTGAAAATTAGCTTAGGTCGCATTCTCCTTAAATCTCAGCTTTCTGTTCACACTAGAGGATGTCTATAAAACTTACTTATTTTCGATATAGTGAACAAAATATGTATGCTTGAATTTCTGTTCACACTAGAGGATTCTTTCCGTTTTAATGTAAAAAAAACTTTTGAAAATTAGCTGAGGTGTCGCATTCTCCTTAAATCTCAACTTTCTGTTCAGACTAGAGGATGTCTTGAAAACTTACTTCTTTTCCATGTAGTGAACAAAATATGTATGTTTGAATTTCTGTTCACACTAGAGTATTCTTTCCGTTTTAATGTAAAAAAAACTTTTGAAAATTAGCTGAGGTGTCGCATTCTCCTTAAATCTCAGCTTTCTGTTCACACTAGAGGATGTCTTGAAAACTTACTTCTTTTCCATGCAGTGAACAAAATATGTATGTTTGAATTTATGTTCACACTAGAGGATTCTTTCCGTTTTAATGTAAAAAAAACTTTTGAAAATTAGCTGAGGTGTCGCATTCTCCTTAAATCTCAGCTTTCTGTTCACACCAGAGGATGTCTTGAAAACTTACTTCTTTTCCATGCAGTGAACAAAATATGTATGTTTGAATTTCTGTTCACACTAGAGGATTCTTTCCATTTTAATGAAAAAAAATCTTTTGAAAATTAGCTGAGGTGTCGCATTCTCCTTAAATCTCAGCTTTCTGTTCACACTAGAGGATGTCTTGAAAACTTACTTCTTTTCCATGCAGTGAACAAAATATGTATGTTTGAATTTCTGTTCACACTAGAGGGTTCTTTCCGTTTTAATGTAAAAAAAACTTTTGAAAATTAGCTGAGGTGTCGCATTCTACTTAAATCTCAGCTTTCTGTTCACGCTAGAGGATTCTTTCCGTTTTAATGTAAAAAAAACTTTTGAAAATTAGCTTAGGTGTCGCATTCTCCTTAAATCTCAGCTTTCTGTTCACGCTAGAGGATGTCTTGAAAACTTACTTCTTTTCCATGCAGTGAACAAAATATGTATGTTTGAATTTCTGTTCACACTAGAGGATTCTTTCCGTTTTAATGTAAAAAAAACTTTTGAAAATTAGCTTAGGTCGCATTCTCCTTAAATCTCAGCTTTCTGTTCACACTAGAGGATGTCTATAAAACTTACTTATTTTCGATATAGTGAACAAAATATGTATGCTTGAATTTCTGTTCACACTAGAGGATTCTTTCCGTTTAATGTAAAAAAAACTTTTGAAAATTAGCTGAGGTGTCGCATTCTCCTTAAATCTCAACTTTCTGTTCAGACTAGAGGATGTCTTGAAAACTTACTTCTTTTCCATGTAGTGAACAAAATATGTATGTTTGAATTTCTGTTCACACTAGAGGATTCTTTCCGTTTTAATGTAAAAAAAACTTTTGAAAATTAGCTGAGGTGTCGCATTCTCCTTAAATCTCAGCTTTATTTTCACACTAGAGGATGTCTTGAAAACTTACTTCTTTTCCATGCAGTGAACAAAATATGTATGTTTGAATTTATGTTCACACTAGAGGATTCTTTCCGTTTTAATGTAAAAAAAACTTTTGAAAATTAGCTGAGGTGTCGCATTCTCCTTAAATCTCAGCTTTCTGTTCACACCAGAGGATGTCTTGAAAACTTACTTCTTTTCCATGCAGTGAACAAAATATGTATGTTTGAATTTCTGTTCACACTAGAGGATTCTTTCCATTTTAATGAAAAAAAATCTTTTGAAAATTAGCTGAGGTGTCGCATTCTCCTTAAATCTCAGCTTTCTGTTCACACTAGAGGATGTCTTGAAAACTTACTTCTTTTCCATGCAGTGAACAAAATATGTATGTTTGAATTTCTGTTCACACTAGAGGGTTCTTTCCGTTTTAATGTAAAAAAAACTTTTGAAAATTAGCTGAGGTGTCGCATTCTACTTAAATCTCAGCTTTCTGTTCACGCTAGAGGATTCTTTCCGTTTTAATGTAAAAAAAACTTTTGAAAATTAGCTGAGGTGTCGCATTCTACTTAAATGTCAGCTTTCTGTTCACGCTAGAGGATGTCTTGAAAACTTACTTCTTTTCCATGCAGTGAACAAAATATGTATGTTTGAATTTATGTTCACACTAGAGGATTCTTTCCGTTTTAATGTAAAAAAAACTTTTGAAAATTAGCTTAGGTGTCGCATTCTCCTTAAATCTCAGCTTTCTGTTCACGCTAGAGGATGTCTTGAAAACTTACTTCTTTTCCATGCAGTGAACAAAATATGTATGTTTGAATTTCTGTTCACACTAGAGGATTCTTTCCGTTTTAATGTAAAAAAAACTTTTGAAAATTAGCTTAGGTCGCATTCTCCTTAAATCTCAGCTTTCTGTTCACACTAGAGGATGTCTATAAAACTTACTTATTTTCGATATAGTGAACAAAATATGTATGCTTGAATTTCTGTTCATACTAGAGGATTCTTTCCGTTTTAATGTAAAAAAAACTTTTGAAAATTAGCTGAGGTGTCGCATTCTCCTTAAATCTCAACTTTCTGTTCAGACTAGAGGATGTCTTGAAAACTTACTTCTTTTCCATGTAGTGAACAAAATATGTATGTTTGAATTTCTGTTCACACTAGAGGATTCTTTCCGTTTTAATGTAAAAAAAACTTTTGAAAATTAGCTGAGGTGTCGCATTCTCCTTAAATCTCAGCTTTCTGTTCACACTAGAGGATGTCTTGAAAACTTACTTCTTTTCCATGCAGTGAACAAAATATGTATGTTTGAATTTATGTTCACACTAGAGGATTCTTTCCGTTTTAATGTAAAAAAAACTTTTGAAAATTAGCTGAGGTGTCGCATTCTCCTTAAATCTCAGCTTTCTGTTCACACCAGAGGATGTCTTGAAAACTTACTTCTTTTCCATGCAGTGAACAAAATATGTATGTTTGAATTTCTGTTCACACTAGAGGATTCTTTCCATTTTAATGAAAAAAAATCTTTTGAAAATTAGCTGAGGTGTCGCATTCTCCTTAAATCTCAGCTTTCTGTTCACACTAGAGGATGTCTTGAAAACTTACTTCTTTTCCATGCAGTGAACAAAATATGTATGTTTGAATTTCTGTTCACACTAGAGGGTTCTTTCCGTTTTAATGTAAAAAAAACTTTTGAAAATTAGCTGAGGTGTCGCATTCTACTTAAATGTCAGCTTTCTGTTCACGCTAGAGGATGTCTTGAAAACTTACTTCTTTTCCATGCAGTGAACAAAATATGTATGTTTGAATTTCTGTTCACACTAGAGGATTCTTTCCGTTTTAATGTAAAAAAAACTTTTGAAAATTAGCTTAGGTGTCGCATTCTCCTTAAATCTCAGCTTTCTGTTCACACTAGAGGATGTCTTGAAAACTTACTTCTTTTCCATGCAGTGAACAAAATATGTATGTTTGAATTTATGTTCACACTAGAGGATTCTTTCCGTTTTAATGTAAAAAAAACTTTTGAAAATTAGCTGAGGTGTCGCATTCTCCTTAAATCTCAGCTTTCTGTTCACACCAGAGGATGTCTTGAAAACTTACTTCTTTTCCATGCAGTGAACAAAATATGTATGTTTGAATTTCTGTTCACACTAGAGGATTCTTTCCATTTTAATGAAAAAAAATCTTTTGAAAATTAGCTGAGGTGTCGCATTCTCCTTAAATCTCAGCTTTCTGTTCACACTAGAGGATGTCTTGAAAACTTACTTCTTTTCCATGCAGTGAACAAAATATGTATGTTTGAATTTCTGTTCACACTAGAGGGTTCTTTCCGTTTTAATGTAAAAAAAACTTTTGAAAATTAGCTGAGGTGTCGCATTCTACTTAAATGTCAGCTTTCTGTTCACGCTAGAGGATGTCTTGAAAACTTACTTCTTTTCCATGCAGTGAACAAAATATGTATGTTTGAATTTCTGTTCACACTAGAGGATTCTTTCCGTTTTAATGTAAAAAAAACTTTTGAAAATTAGCTTAGGTGTCGCATTCTCCTTAAATCTCAGCTTTCTGTTCACGCTAGAGGATGTCTTGAAAACTTACTTCTTTTCCATGCAGTGAACAAAATATGTATGTTTGAATTTCTGTTCACACTAGAGGATTCTTTCCGTTTTAATGTAAAAAAAACTTTTGAAAATTAGCTTAGGTCGCATTCTCCTTAAATCTCAGCTTTCTGTTCACACTAGAGGATGTCTATAAAACTTACTTATTTTCGATATAGTGAACAAAATATGTATGCTTGAATTTCTGTTCATACTAGAGGATTCTTTCCGTTTTAATGTAAAAAAAACTTTTGAAAATTAGCTGAGGTGTCGCATTCTCCTTAAATCTCAACTTTCTGTTCAGACTAGAGGATGTCGTGAAAACTTACTTCTTTTCCATGTAGTGAACAAAATATGTATGTTTGAATTTCTGTTCACACTAGAGGATTCTTTCCGTTTTAATGTAAAAAAAACTTTTGAAAATTAGCTGAGGTGTCGCATTCTCCTTAAATCTCAGCTTTCTGTTCACATTAGAGAATGTCTTGAAAACTTACTTCTTTTCCATGCAGTGAACAAAATATGTATGTTTGAATTTATGTTCACACTAGAGGATTCTTTCCGTTTTAATGTAAAAAAAACTTTTGAAAATTAGCTGAGGTGTCGCATTCTCCTTAAATCTCAGCTTTCTGTTCACACCAGAGGATGTCTTGAAAACTTACTTCTTTTCCATGCAGTGAACAAAATATGTATGTTTGAATTTCTGTTCACACTTGAGGATTCTTTCCATTTTAATGAAAAAAAATCTTTTGAAAATTAGCTGAGGTGTCGCATTCTCCTTAAATCTCAGCTTTCTGTTCACACTAGAGGATGTCTTGAAAACTTACTTCTTTTCCATGCAGTGAACAAAATATGTATTTTTGAATTTCTGTTCACACTAGAGGGTTCTTTCCGTTTTAATGTAAAAAAAACTTTTGAAAATTAGCCGAGGTGACGCATTCTACTTAAATCTCAGCTTTCTGTTCACGCTACAGGATTCTTTCCGTTTTAATGTAAATAAAACTTTTGAAAATTAGCTGAGGTGTCGCATTCTACTTAAATGTCAGCTTTCTGTTCACGCTAGAGGATGTCTTGAAAACTTACTTCTTTTCCATGCAGTGAACAAAATATGTATGTTTGAATTTCTGTTCACACTAGAGGATTCTTTCCGTTTTAATGTAAAAAAAACTTTTGAAAATTAGCTTAGGTGTCGCATTCTCCTTAAATATCAGCTTTCTGTTCACACTAGAGGATGTCTTGAAAACTTACTTCTTTTCCAGGCAGTGAACAAAATATGTATGTTTGAATTTCTGTTCACACTAGAGGATTCTTTCCGTTTTAATGTAAAAAAAACTTTTGAAAATTACCTGAGGTGTCGCATTCTACTTAAATCTCAGCTTTCTGTTCACGCTAGAGGATGTCTTGAAAACTTACTTCTTTTCCATGTAGTGAACATAATATGTATATTTGAATTTCTGTTCACACTAGAGGGTTCTTTCCGTTTTAATGTAAAAAAAACTTTTGAAAATTAGCTGAGGTGTCGCATTCTACTTAAATCTCATCTTTCTGTTCACGCTAGAGGATTCTTTCCGTTTTAATGTAAAAAAAACTTTTGAAAATTAGCTGAGGTGTCGCATTCTACTTAAATGTCAGCTTTCTGTTCACGCTAGAGGATGTCTTGAAAACTTACTTCTTTTCCATGCAGTGAACAAAATATGTATGTTTGAATTTCTGTTCACACTAGAGGATTCTTTCCGTTTTAATGTAAAAAAAACTTTTGAAAATTAGCTTAGGTGTCGCATTCTCCTTAAATCTCAGCTTTCTGTTCACGCTAGAGGATGTCTTGAAAACTTACTTCTTTTCCATGCAGTGAACAAAATATGTATGTTTGAATTTCTGTTCACACTAGAGGATTCTTTCCGTTTTAATGTAAAAAAAACTTTTGAAAATTAGCTTAGGTCGCATTCTCCTTAAATCTCAGCTTTCTGTTCACACTAGAGGATGTCTTGAAAACTTACTTCTTTTCCATGCAGTGAACAAAATATGTATGCTTGAATTTCTGTTCACACTAGAGGGTTCTTTCCGTTTTAATGTAAAAAAAACTTTTGAAAATTAGCCTAGGTGACGCATTCTACTTAAATCTCAGCTTTCAGTTCACTCTACAGGATTCTTTCCGTTTTAATGTAAAAAAAACTTTTGAAAATTAGCTGAGGTGTCGCATTCTACTTAAATGTCAGCTTTCTGTTCACACTAGAGGATGTCTTGAAAACTTACTTCTTTTCCATGTAGTGAACAAAATATGTATGTTTGAATTTCTGTTCACACTAGAGGATTCTTTCCGTTTTAATGTAAAAAAAACTTTTGAAAATTAGCTGAGGTGTCGCATTCTCCTTAAATCTCAGCTTTCTGTTCACACTAGAGGATGTCTTGAAAACTTACTTCTTTTCCATGCAGTGAACAAAATATATATGTTTGAATTTATGTTCACACTTGAGGATTCTTTCCATTTTAATGAAAAAAAATCTTTTGAAAATTAGCTGAGGTGTCGCATTCTCCTTAAATCTCAGCTTTCTGTTCACACTAGAGGATGTCTTGAAAACTTACTTCTTTTCCATGCAGTGAACAAAATATGTATTTTTGAATTTCTGTTCACACTAGAGGGTTCTTTCCGTTTTAATGTAAAAAAAACTTTTGAAAATTAGCCTAGGTGACGCATTCTACTTAAATCTCAGCTTTCTGTTCACTCTACAGGATTCTTTCCGTTTTAATGTAAAAAAAACTTTTGAAAATTAGCTGAGGTGTCGCATTCTACTTAAATGTCAGCTTTCTGTTCACGCTAGAGGATGTCTTGAAAACTTACTTCTTTTCCATGCAGTGAACAAAATATGTATGTTTGAATTTCTGTTCACACTAGAGGATTCTTTCCGTTTTAATGTAAAAAAAACTTTTGAAAATTAGCTTAGGTGTCGCATTCTCCTTAAATCTCAGCTTTCTGTTCACACTAGAGGATGTCTTGAAAACTTACTTCTTTTCCAGGCAGTGAACAAAATATGTATGTTTGAATTTCTGTTCACACTAGAGGATTCTTTCCGTTTTAATGTAAAAAAAACTTTTGAAAATTACCTGAGGTGTCGCATTCTACTTAAATCTCAGCTTTCTTTTCACGCTAGAGGATGTCTTGAAAACTTACTTCTTTTCCATGTAGTGAACATAATATGTATGTTTGAATTTCTGTTCACACTAGAGGATTCTTTCCGTTTTAATGTAAAAAAAACTTTTGAAAATTAGCTGAGGTGTCGCATTCTCCTTAAATCTCAGCTTTCTTTTCACACTAGAGGATGTCTTGAAAACTTACTTCTTTTCCTAGTAGTGAACAAAATATGTATGTTTGAATTTATGTTCACACTAGAGGATTCTTTCCGTTTTAATGTAAAAAAAACTTTTGAAAATTAGCTGAGGTGTCGCATTCTCCTTAAATCTCAGCTTTCTGTTCACACTAGAGGATGTCTTGAAAACTTACTTCTTTTCCATGTAGTGAACAAAATATGTATGTTTGAATTTCTGTTCACACTAGAGGATTCTTTCCGTTTTAATGTAAAAAAAACTTTTGAAAATTAGCTGAGGTGTCGCATTCTCCTTAAATCTCAACTTTCTGTTCACACTAGAGGATGTCTTGAAAACTTACTTCTTTTCCATGTAGTGAACAAAATATGTATGTTTGAATTTCTGTTCACACTAGAGGATTCTTTCCGTTTTAATGTAAAAAAACTTTTGAAAATTAGCTGAGGTGTCGCATTCTCCTTAAATCTCAGCTTTCTTTCACACTAGAGGATGTCTTGAAAACTTACTTCTTTTCCATGTAGTGAACAAAATATGTATGTTTGAATTTCTGTTCACACTAGAGGATTCTTTCCGTTTTAATGTAAAAAAACTTTTGAAAATTAGCTGAGGTGTCGCATTCTCCTTAAATCTCAGCTTTCTGTTCACGCTAGAGGATGTCTTGAAAACTTACTTATTTTCCATATAGTGAACAAAATATGTATGTTTGAATTTTTGTTCACACTAGAGGATTCTTTCCATTTCAATGTAAAAAAAACTTTTGAAAATTAGCTAAGGTGTCACATTCAACTTAAATCTCAGCTTTCTGTTCACACTAGAGGATGTCTTGAAAACTTACTTCTTTTCCTTGCAGTGAACAAAATATGTATGTTTGAATTTCTGTTCACACTAGAGGATTCTTTCCGTTTTAATGTAAAAAAAACTTTTGAAAATTACCTGAGGTGTCGCATTCTACTTAAATCTCAGCTTTCTGTTCACGCTAGAGGATGTCTTGAAAACTTACTTCTTTTCCATGTAGTGAACATAATATGTATGTTTGAATTTCTGTTCACACTAGAGGATTCTTTCCGTTTTAATGTAAAAAAAACTTTTGAAAATTAGCTGAGGTGTCGCATTCTCCTTAAATCTCAGCTTTCTTTTCACACTAGAGGATGTCTTGAAAACTTACTTCTTTTCCTAGTAGTGAACAAAATATGTATGTTTGAATTTATGTTCACACTAGAGGATTCTTTCCGTTTTAATGTAAAAAAAACTTTTGAAAATTAGCTGAGGTGTCGCATTCTCCTTAAATCTCAGCTTTCTGTTCACACTAGAGGATGTCTTGAAAACTTACTTCTTTTCCATGTAGTGAACAAAATATGTATGTTTGAATTTCTGTTCACACTAGAGGATTCTTTCCGTTTTAATGTAAAAAAAACTTTTGAAAATTAGCTGAGGTGTCGCATTCTCCTTAAATCTCAACTTTCTGTTCACACTAGAGGATGTCTTGAAAACTTACTTCTTTTCCATGTAGTGAACAAAATATGTATGTTTGAATTTCTGTTCACACTAGAGGATTCTTTCCGTTTTAATGTAAAAAAACTTTTGAAAATTAGCTGAGGTGTCGCATTCTCCTTAAATCTCAGCTTTCGTTTCACACTAGAGGATGTCTTGAAAACTTACTTCTTTTCCATGTAGTGAACAAAATATGTATGTTTGAATTTCTGTTCACACTAGAGGATTCTTTCCGTTTTAATGTAAAAAAACTTTTGAAAATTAGCTGAGGTGTCGCATTCTCCTTAAATCTCAGCTTTCTGTTCACGCTAGAGGATGTCTTGAAAACTTACTTATTTTCGATATAGTGAACAAAATATGTATGTTTGAATTTTTGTTCACACTAGAGGATTCTTTCCATTTCAATGTAAAAAAAACTTTTGAAAATTAGCTAAGGTGTCACATTCAACTTAAATCTCAGCTTTCTGTTCACACTAGAGGATGTCTTGAAAACTTACTTCTTTTCCTTGCAGTGAACAAAATATGTATGTTTGAATTTCTGTTCACACTAGAGGATTCTTTCCGTTTTAATGTAAAAAAAACTTTTGAAAATTAGCTGAGGTGTCGCATTCTCCTTAAATCTCAGCTTTCTGTTCACACTAGAGGATGTCTTGAAAACTTACTTCTTTTCCTTGTAGTGAACAAAATATGTATATTTGAATTTCTGTTCACACTAGAGGATTCTTTCCGTTTTAATGTAAAAAACTTTTGAAAATTAGCTGAGGTGTCGCATTCTCCATAAATCTCAACTTTCTGTTCACACTAGAGGATGTCTTGAAAACTTACTTCTTTTCCATGTAGTGAACAAAATATGTATGTTTGAATTTCTGTTCACACTAGAGGATTCTTTCCGTTTTAATGTAAAAACAACTTTTGAAAATTAGCTGAGGTGTCGCATTCTCCTTAAATCTCAGCTTTCTTTTCACACTAGAGGATGTCTTGAAAACTTACTTCTTTTCCATGTAGTGAACAAAATATGTATGTTTGAATTTCTGTTCACACTAGAGGATTCTTTCCGTTTTAATGTAAAAAAAACTTTTGAAAATTAGCTGAGGTGTCGCATTCTCCTTAAATCTCAGCTTTCTGTTCACGCTAGAGGATGTCTTGAAAACTTACTTTTTTTCGATATAGTGAACAAAATATGTATGTTTGAATTTCTGTTCACACTAGAGGATTCTTTCCATTTCAATGTAAAAAAAACTTTTGAAAATTAGCTAAGGTGTCGCATTCAACTTAAATCTCAGCTTTCTGTTCACACTAGAGGATGTCTTGAAAACTTACTTCTTTTCCTTGTAGTGAACATAATATGTACGTTTGAATTTCTGTTCACACTAGAGGATTCTTTCCGTTTTAATGTAAAAAAAACTTTTCAAAATTAGATGAGGTGTCGCATTCTCCTTAAATCTCAGCTTTCTTTTCACACTAGAGGATGTCTTGAAAACTTACTTCTTTTCCTTGTAGTGAACAAAATATGTATGTTTGAATTTCTGTTCACACTAGAGGATTCTTTCCATTTTAATGTAAAAAAAACTTTTGAAAATTAGCTGAGGTGTCGCATTCTCCTTAATCTCAGCTTTCTGTTCACACTAGAGGATGTCTTGAAAACTTACTTCTTTTCCATGCAGTGAACAAAATATGTATGTTTGAATTTCTGTTCACACTAGAGGATTCTTTCCGTTTTAATGTAAAAAAAACTTTTGAAAATTAGCTGAGGTGTCGCATTCTCCTTAAATCTCAACTTTCTGTTCACACTAGAGGATGTCTTGAAAACTTACTTCTTTTCCATGTAGTGAACAAAATATGTATGTTTGAATTTCTGTTCACACTAGAGGATTCTTTCCGTTTTAATGTAAAAAAACTTTTGAAAATTAGCTGAGGTGTCGCATTCTCCTTAAATCTCAGCTTTCGTTTCACACTAGAGGATGTCTTGAAAACTTACTTCTTTTCCATGTAGTGAACAAAATATGTATGTTTGAATTTCTGTTCACACTAGAGGATTCTTTCCGTTTTAATGTAAAAAAACTTTTGAAAATTAGCTGAGGTGTCGCATTCTCCTTAAATCTCAGCTTTCTGTTCACGCTAGAGGATGTCTTGAAAACTTACTTATTTTCGATATAGTGAACAAAATATGTATGTTTGAATTTTTGTTCACACTAGAGCATTCTTTCCATTTCAATGTAAAAAAAACTTTTGAAAATTAGCTAAGGTGTCACATTCAACTTAAATCTCACCTTTCTGTTCACACTAGAGGATGTCTTGAAAACTTACTTCTTTTCCTTGCAGTGAACAAAATATGTATGTTTGAATTTCTGTTCACACTAGAGGATTCTTTCCGTTTTAATGTAAAAAAAACTTTTGAAAATTAGCTGAGGTGTCGCATTCTCCTTAAATCTCAGCTTTCTGTTCACACTAGAGGATGTCTTGAAAACTTACTTCTTTTCCTTGTAGTGAACAAAATATGTATATTTGAATTTCTGTTCACACTAGAGGATTCTTTCCGTTTTAATGTAAAAAACTTTTGAAAATTAGCTGAGGTGTCGCATTCTCCATAAATCTCAACTTTCTGTTCACACTAGAGGATGTCTTGAAAACTTACTTCTTTTCCATGTAGTGAACAAAATATGTATGTTTGAATTTCTGTTCACACTAGAGGATTCTTTCCGTTTTAATGTAAAAACAACTTTTGAAAATTAGCTGAGGTGTCGCATTCTCCTTAAATCTCAGCTTTCTTTTCACACTAGAGGATGTCTTAAAAACTTACTTCTTTTCCATGTAGTGAACAAAATATGTATGTTTGAATTTCTGTTCACACTAGAGGATTCTTTCCGTTTTAATGTAAAAAAAAACTTTTGAAAATTAGCTGAGGTGTCGCATTCTCCTTAAATCTCAGCTTTCTGTTCACGCTAGAGGATGTTTTGAAAACTTACTTTTTTTCGATATAGTGAACAAAATATGTATGTTTGAATTTCTGTTCACACTAGAGGATTCTTTCCATTTCAATGTAAAAAAAACTTTTGAAAATTAGCTAAGGTGTCGCATTCAACTTAAATCTCAGCTTTCTGTTCACACTAGAGGATGTCTTGAAAACTTACTTCTTTTCCTTGTAGTGAACATAATATGTACGTTTGAATTTCTGTTCACACTAGAGGATTCTTTCCGTTTTAATGTAAAAAAAACTTTTGAAAATTAGATGAGGTGTCGCATTCTCCTTAAATCTCAGCTTTCTTTTCACACTAGAGGATGTCTTGAAAACTTACTTCTTTTCCTTGTAGTGAACAAAATATGTATGTTTGAATTTCTGTTCACACTAGAGGATTCTTTACATTTTAATGTAAAAAAAACTTTTGAAAATTAGCTGAGGTGTCGCATTCTCCTTAAATCTCAGCTTTCTGTTCACACTAGAGGATGTCTTGAAAACTAAATTCTTTTCCATGCAGTGAACAAAATATGTATGTTTGAATTTCTGTTCACACTAGAGGATTCTTTCCGTTTTAATGTAAAAAAAACTTTTGAAAATTAGCTGAGGTGTCGCATTCTCCTTAAATCTCAGCTTTCTGTTCACACTAGAGGATGTCTTGAAAACTTACTTCTTTTCCATGCAGTGAACAAAATATGTATGTCTGAATTTCTGTTCACACTAGAGGATTCTTTCCATTTTAATGAAAAAAAAACTTTTGAAAATTAGCTGAGGTGTTGCATTCTCCTTAAATCTCAGCTTTCTGTTCACACTAGAGGATGTCTTGAAAACTTACTTCTTTTCCATGCAGTGAACAAAATATGTATGTTTGAATTTCTGTTCACACTAGAGGATTCTTTCCGTTTTAATGTAAAAAAAACTTTTGAAAATTAGCTGAGGTGTCGCATTCTCTTTAAATCTCAGCTTTCTGTTCACACTAGAGGATGTCTTGAAAACTTCTTTTCCTTGTAGTGAACAAAATATGTATGTTTGAATTTCTGTTCACACTAGAGGATTCTTTCCGTTTTAATGTAAAAAAAACTTTTGAAAATTAGCTGAGGTGTCGCATTCTCCTTAAATCTCAGCTTTCTGTTCACACTAGAGGATGTCTTGAAAACTTACTTCTTTTCCATGTAGTGAACATGAAAACATACTTCTTTTCCATGCAGTGAACAAAATATGTATGTTTGAATTTCTGTTCACACTAGAGGATTCTTTCCGTTTTAATGTAAAAAAAACTTTTGAAAATTAGCTGAGGTGTCGCATTCTCCTTAAATCTCAGCTTTCTGTTCACACCAGAGGATGTCTTGAAAACTTACTTCTTTTCCATGCAGTGAAAAAAATATGTATGTTTGAATTTATGTTCACACTAGAGGATTCTTTCCGTTTTAATGTAAAAAAAACTTTTGAAAATTACCTGAGGTGTCGCATTCTCTTTAAATCTCAGCTTTCTGTTCACACTAGAGGATGTCTTGAAAACTTCTTTTCCTTGTAGTGAACAAAATATGTATGTTTGAATTTCTGTTCACACTAGAGGATTCTTTCCGTTTTAATGTAAAAAAAACTTTTGAAAATTAGCTGAGGTGTCGCATTCTCCTTAAATCTCAGCTTTCTGTTCACACTAGAGGATGTCTTGAAAACTTACTTCTTTTCCATGCAGTGAACAAAATATGTATGTTTGAATTTCTGTTCACACTAGAGGATTCTTTCCGTTTTAATGTAAAAAAAACTTTTGAAAATTAGCTGAGGTGTCGCATTCTCCTTAAATCTCAGCTTTCTGTTCACACTAGAGGATGTCTTGAAAACTTACTTCTTTTCCATGCAGTGAACAAAATATGTATGTTTGAATTTCTGTTCACACTAGAGGATTCTTTCCGTTTTAATGTAAAAAAAACTTTTGAAAATTACCTGAGGTGTCGCATTCTCTTTAAATTTCAGCTTTCTGTTCACACTAGAGGATGTCTTGAAAACTTCTTTTCCTTGTAGTGAACAAAATATGTATGTTTGAATTTCTGTTCACACTAGAGGATTCTTTCCGTTTTAATGTAAAAAAAACTTTTGAAAATTAGCTGAGGTGTCGCATTCTCCTTAAATCTCAGCTTTCTGTTCACACTAGAGGATGTCTTGAAAACTTACTTCTTTTCCATGCAGTGAACAAAATATGTATGTTTGAATTTCTGTTCACACTAGAGGATTCTTTCCGTTTTAATGTAAAAAAAACTTTTGAAAATTAGCTGAGGTGTCGCATTCTCCTTAAATCTCAGCTTTCTGTTCACACCAGAGGATGTCTTGAAAACTTACTTCTTTTCCATGCAGTGAACAAAATATGTATGTTTGAATTTCTGTTCACACTAGAGGATTCTTTCCATTTTAATGAAAAAAAACTTTTGAAAATTAGCTGAGGTGTCGCATTCTCCTTAAATCTCAGCTTTCTGTTCACACTAGAGGATGTCTTGAAAACTTACTTCTTTTCCATGCAGTGAACAAAATATGTATGTTTGAATTTCTGTTCACACTAGAGGATTCTTTCCGTTTTAATGTAAAAAAAACTTTTGAAAATTACCTGAGGTGTCGCATTCTCTTTAAATCTCAGCTTTCTGTTCACACTAGAGGATGTCTTGAAAACTTCTTTTCCTTGTAGTGAACAAAATATGTATGTTTGAATTTCTGTTCACACTAGAGGATTCTTTCCGTTTTAATGTAAAAAAAACTTTTGAAAATTAGCTGAGGTGTCGCATTCTCCTTAAATCTCAGCTTTCTGTTCACACTAGAGGATGTCTTGAAAACTTACTTCTTTTCCATGCAGTGAACAAAATATGTATGTTTGAATTTCTGTTCACACTAGAGGATTCTTTCCGTTTTAATGTAAAAAAAACTTTTGAAAATTAGCTGAGGTGTCGCATTCTCCTTAAATCTCAGCTTTCTGTTCACACTAGAGGATGTCTTGAAAACTTACTTCTTTTCCATGCAGTGAACAAAATATGTATGTTTGAATTTCTGTTCACACTAGAGGATTCTTTCCGTTTTAATGTAAAAAAAACTTTTGAAAATTAGCTGAGGTGTCGCATTCTCCTTAAATCTCAGCTTTCTGTTCACACTAGAGGATGTCTTGAAAACTTACTTCTTTTCCATGCAGTGAAAAATATGTATGTTTGAATTTCTGTTCACACTAGAGGATTCTTTCCGTTTTAATGTAAAAAAAACTTTTGAAAATTACCTGAGGTGTCGCATTCTCTTTAAATCTCAGCTTTCTGTTCACACTAGAGGATGTCTTGAAAACTTCTTTTCCTTGTAGTGAACAAAATATGTATGTTTGAATTTCTGTTCACACTAGAGGATTCTTTCCGTTTTAATGTAAAAAAAACTTTTGAAAATTAGCTGAGGTGTCGCATTCTCCTTAAATCTCAGCTTTCTGTTCACACTAGAGGATGTCTTGAAAACTTACTTCTTTTCCATGCAGTGAACAAAATATGTATGTTTGAATTTCTGTTCACACTAGAGGATTCTTTCCGTTTTAATGTAAAAAAAACTTTTGAAAATTACCTGAGGTGTCGCATTCTACTTAAATCTCAGCTTTCTGTTCACGCTAGAGGATGTCTTGAAAACTTACTTCTTTTCCATGCAGTGAACATAATATGTATGTTTGAATTTCTGTTCACACTAGAGGATTCTTTCCGTTTTAATGTAAAAAAAACTTTTGAAAATTAGCTGAGGTGTCGCATTCTCCTTAAATCTCAGCTTTCTGTTCACACTAGAGGATGTCTTGAAAACTTACTTCTTTTCCATGCAGTGAACAAAATATGTATGTTTGAATTTCTGTTCACACTAGAGGATTCTTTCCGTTTTAATGTAAAAAAAACTTTTGAAAATTAGCTGAGGTGTCGCATTCTCCTTAAATCTCAGCTTTCTGTTCACACTAGAGGATGTCTTGAAAACTTACTTCTTTTCCATGCAGTGAACAAAATATGTATGTTTGAATTTCTGTTCACACTAGAGGATTCTTTCCGTTTTAATGTAAAAAAAACTTTTGAAAATTAGCTGAGGTGTCGCATTCTCCTTAAATCTCAGCTTTCTGTTCACACTAGAGGATGTCTTGAAAACTTACTTCTTTTCCATGCAGTGAACAAAATATGTATGTTTGAATTTCTGTTCACACTAGAGGATTCTTTCCATTTTAATGAAAAAAAAACTTTTGAAAATTAGCTGAGGTGTCGCATTCTCCTTAAATCTCAGCTTTCTGTTCACACTAGAGGATGTCTTGAAAACTTACTTCTTTTCCATGCAGTGAACAAAATATGTATGTTTGAATTTCTGTTCACACTAGAGGATTCTTTCCGTTTTAATGTAAAAAAAACTTTTGAAAATTACCTGAGGTGTCGCATTCTCCTTAAATCTCAGCTTTCTGTTCACACTAGAGGATGTCTTGAAAACTTCTTTTCCTTGTAGTGAACAAAATATGTATGTTTGAATTTCTGTTCACACTAGAGGATTCTTTCCGTTTTAATGTAAAAAAAACTTTTGAAAATTAGCTGAGGTGTCGCATTCTCCTTAAATCTCAGCTTTCTGTTCACACTAGAGGATGTCTTGAAAACTTACTTCTTTTCCATGCAGTGAACAAAATATGTATGTTTGAATTTCTGTTCACACTAGAGGATTCTTTCCGTTTTAATGTAAAAAAAACTTTTGAAAATTAGCTGAGGTGTCGCATTCTCCTTAAATCTCAGCTTTCTGTTCACACTAGAGGATGTCTTGAAAACTTACTTCTTTTCCATGCAGTGAACAAAATATGTATGTTTGAATTTCTGTTCACACTAGAGGATTCTTTCCATTTTAATGAAAAAAAACTTTTGAAAATTAGCTGAGGTGTCGCATTCTCCTTAAATCTCAGCTTTCTGTTCACACTAGAGGATGTCTTGAAAACTTACTTCTTTTCCATGCAGTGAACAAAATATGTATGTTTGAATTTCTGTTCACACTAGAGGATTCTTTCCGTTTTAATGTAAAAAAAACTTTTGAAAATTACCTGAGGTGTCGCATTCTACTTAAATCTCAGCTTTCTGTTCACGCTAGAGGATGTCTTGAAAACTTACTTCTTTTCCATGCAGTGAACATAATATGTATGTTTGAATTTCTGTTCACACTAGAGGATTCTTTCCGTTTTAATGTAAAAAAAACTTTTGAAAATTAGCTGAGGTGTCGCATTCTCCTTAAATCTCAGCTTTCTTTTCCCACTAGAGGATGTCTTGAAAACTTACTTCTTTTCCTAGTAGTGAACAAAATATGTATGTTTGAATTTCTGTTCACACTAGAGGATTCTTTCCGTTTTAATGTAAAAAAAACTTTTGAAAATTAGCTGAGGTGTCGCATTCTCCTTAAATCTCAGCTTTCTGTTCACACTAGAGGATGTCTTGAAAACTTACTTCTTTTCCATGCAGTGAACAAAATATGTATGTTTGAATTTCTGTTCACACTAGAGGATTCTTTCCGTTTTAATGTAAAAAAAACTTTTGAAAATTACCTGAGGTGTCGCATTCTACTTAAATCTCAGCTTTCTGTTCACGCTAGAGGATGTCTTGAAAACTTACTTCTTTTCCATGCAGTGAACATAATATGTATGTTTGAATTTCTGTTCACACTAGAGGATTCTTTCCGTTTTAATGTAAAAAAAACTTTTGAAAATTAGCTGAGGTGTCGCATTCTCCTTAAATCTCAGCTTTCTGTTTCACACTAGAGGATGTCTTGAAAACTTACTTCTTTTCCATGTAGTGAACAAAATATGTATGTTTGAATTTCTGTTCACACTAGAGGATTCTTTCCGTTTTAATGTAAAAAAAACTTTTGAAAATTAGCTGAGGTGTCGCATTCTCCTTAAATCTCAGCTTTCTGTTCACACTAGAGGATGTCTTAAAACTTACTTCTTTTCCATGCAGTGAACAAAATATGTATGTTTGAATTTCTGTTCACACTAGAGGATTCTTTCCGTTTTAATGTAAAAAAAACTTTTGAAAATTAGCTGAGGTGTCGCATTCTCCTTAAATCTCAGCTTTCTGTTCACACCAGAGGATGTCTTGAAAACTTACTTCTTTTCCATGCAGTGAACAAAATATGTATGTTTGAATTTCTGTTCACACTAGAGGATTCTTTCCATTTTAATGAAAAAAAACTTTTGAAAATTAGCTGAGGTGTCGCATTCTCCTTAAATCTCAGCTTTCTGTTCACGCTAGAGGATGTCTTGAAAACTTACTTCTTTTCCATGCAGTGAACATAATATGTATGTTTGAATTTCTGTTCACACTAGAGGATTCTTTCCGTTTTAATGTAAAAAAAACTTTTGAAAATTAGCTAAGGTGTCGCATTCTCCTTAAATCTCAGCTTTCTTTTCCAACTAGAGGATGTCTTGAAAACTTACTTCTTTTCCTAGTAGTGAAAAAAATATGTATGTTTGAATTTCTGTTCACACTAGAGGATTCTTTCCGTTTTAATGTAAAAAAAACTTTTGAAAATTAGCTTAGGTGTCGCATTCTCCTTAAATCTCAGCTTTCTGTTCACACTAGAGGATGTCTATAAAACTTACTTATTTTCGATATAGTGAACAAAATATGTATGTTGAATTTCTGTTCACACTAGAGGATTCTTTCCGTTTTAATGTAAAAAAAACTTTTGAAAATTAGCTGAGGTGTCGCATTCTCCTTAAATCTCAACTTTCTGTTCACACTAGAGGATGTCTTGAAAACTTACTTCTTTTCCATGCAGTGAACAAAATATGTATGTTTGAATTTCTGTTCACACTAGAGGATTCTTTCCATTTTAATGTAAAAAAAACTTTTGAAAATTAGCTGAGGTGTCGCATTCTCCTTAAATCTCAGCTTTCTGTTCACACTAGAGGATGTCTTGAAAACTTACATCTTTTCCATGCAGTGAACAAAATATGTATGTTTGAATTTCTGTTCACACTAGAGGATTCTTTCCGTTTTAATGTAAAAAAAACTTTTGAAAATTAGCTGAGGTGTGGCATTCTCCTTAAATCTCAGCTTTCAGTTCACACTAGAGGATGTCTTGAAAACTTACTTCTTTTCCATGCAGTGAACAAAATATGTATGTTTGAATTTCTGTTCACACTAGAGGATTCTTTCCGTTTTAATGTAAAAGAAACTTTTGAAAATTAGCTGAGGTGTCGCATTCTACTTAAATCTCAGCTTTCTGTTCACGCTAGAGGATTCTTTCCATTTTAATGTAAAAAAAACTTTTGAAAATTAGCTGAGGTGTCGCATTCTACTTAAATGTCAGCTTTCTGTTCACGCTAGAGGATGTCTTGAAAACTTACTTCTTTTCCATGCAGTGAACAAAATATGTATGTTTGAATTTCTGTTCACACTAGAGGATTCTTTCCGTTTTAATGTAAAAAAAACTTTTGAAAATTAGCTTAGGTGTCGCATTCTCCTTAAATCTCAGCTTTCTGTTCACACCAGAGGATGTCATGAAAACTTACTTCTTTTCCATGCAGTGAAAAAAATATGTATGTTTGAATTTCTGTTCACACTAGAGGATTGTTTCCGTTTTAATGTAAAAAAAACTTTTGAAAATTAGCTGAGGTGTCACATTCTCCTTAAATCTCAGCTTTCTGTTCACACCAGAGGATGTCTTGAAAACTTACTTTTTTTCCATGCAGTGAAAAAAATATGTATGTTTGAATTTCTGTTCACACTAGAGGATTGTTTCCATTTTAATGAAAAAAAACTTTTGAAAATTAGCTGAGGTGTCGCATTCTCCTTAAATCTCAGCTTTCTGTTCACACTAGAGGATGTCTTGAAAACTTACTTCTTTTCAATGCAGTGAACAAAATATGTATGTTTGAATTTCTGTTCACACTAGAGGATTCTTTCCGTTTTAATGTAAAAAAAACTTTTGAAAATTACCTGAGGTGTCGCATTCTACTTATATCTCAGCTTTCTGTTCACGCTAGAGGATGTCTTGAAAACTTACTTCTTTTCCATGCAGTGAACATAATATGTATGTTTGAATTTCTGTTCACACTAGAGGATTCTTTCCGTTTTAATGTAAAAAAAACTTTTGAAAATTAGCTAAGGTGTCGCATTCTCCTTAAATCTCAGCTTTCTTTTCCCACTAGAGGATGTCTTGAAAACTTACTTCTTTTCCTAGTAGTGAACAAAATATGTATGTTTGAATTTCTGTTCACACTAGAGGATTCTTTCCGTTTTAATGTAAAAAAAACTTTTGAAAATTAGCTGAGGTGTCGCATTCTCCTTAAATCTCAGCTTTCTGTTCACACTAGAGGATGTCTATAAAACTTACTTATTTTCGATATAGTGAACAAAATATGTATGTTTGAATTTCTGTTCACACTAGAGGATTGTTTCCATTTTAATGAAAAAAAACTTTTGAAAATTAGCTGAGGTGTCGCATTCTCCTTAAATCTCAGCTTTCTGTTCACACTAGAGGATGTCTTGAAAACTTACTTCTTTTCAATGCAGTGAACAAAATATGTATGTTTGAATTTCTGTTCACACTAGAGGATTCTTTCCGTTTTAATGTAAAAAAAACTTTTGAAAATTACCTGAGGTGTCGCATTCTACTTATATCTCAGCTTTCTGTTCACGCTAGAGGATGTCTTGAAAACTTACTTCTTTTCCATGCAGTGAACATAATATGTATGTTTGAATTTCTGTTCACACTAGAGGATTCTTTCCGTTTTAATGTAAAAAAAACTTTTGAAAATTAGCTAAGGTGTCGCATTCTCCTTAAATCTCAGCTTTCTTTTCCCACTAGAGGATGTCTTGAAAACTTACTTCTTTTCCTAGTAGTGAACAAAATATGTATGTTTGAATTTCTGTTCACACTAGAGGATTCTTTCCGTTTTAATGTAAAAAAAACTTTTGAAAATTAGCTTAGGTGTCGCATTCTCCTTAAATCTCAGCTTTTTGTTCACACTAGAGGATGTCTATAAAACTTACTTATTTTCGATATAGTGAACAAAATATGTATGTTTGAATTTCTGTTCACACTAGAGGATTCTTTCCGTTTTAATGTAAAAAAACTTTTGAAAATTAGCTGAGGTGTCGCATTCTCCTTAAATCTCAGCTTTCTGTTCACACCAGAGGATGTCTTGAAAACTTACTTCTTTTCCATGCAGTGAAAAAAATATGTATGTTTGAATTTTTGTTCACACTAGAGGATTGTTTCCGTTTTAATGTAAAAAAAACTTTTGAAAATTAGCTAAGGTGTCGCATTCTCCTTAAATCTCAGCTTTCTTTTCACACTAGAGGATGTCTTGAAAACTTACTTCTTTTCCAAGTAGTGAAAAAAATATGTATGTTTGAATTTCTGTTCACACTAGAGGATTCTTTCCGTTTTAATGTAAAAAAAACTTTTGAAAATTAGCTTAGGTGTCGCATTCTCCTTAAATCTCAGCTTTCTGTTCACACCAGAGGATGTCATGAAAACTTACTTCTTTTCCATGCAGTGAAAAAAATATGTATGTTTGAATTTTTGTTCACACTAGAGGATTGTTTCCGTTTTAATGTAAAAAAAACTTTTGAAAATTAGCTGAGGTGTCACATTCTCCTTAAATCTCAGCTTTCTGTTCACACCAGAGGATGTCTTGAAAACTTACTTTTTTTCCATGCAGTGAAAAAAATATGTATGTTTGAATTTCTGTTCACACTAGAGGATTGTTTCCATTTTAATGAAAAAAACTTTTGAAAATTAGCTGAGGTGTCGCATTCTCCTTAAATCTCAGGTTTCTGTTCACGCTAGAGGATGTCTTGAAAACTTACTTCTTTTCCATGCAGTGAACATAATATGTATGTTTGAATTTCTGTTCACACTAGAGGATTCTTTCCGTTTTAATGTAAAAAAAACTTTTGAAAATTAGCTAAGGTGTCGCATTCTCCTTAAATCTCAGCTTTCTTTTCCAACTAGAGGATGTCTTGAAAACTTACTTCTTTTCCATGTAGTGAACAAAATATGTATGTTTGAATTTCTGTTCACACTAGAGGATTCTTTCCGTTTTAATGTAAAAAAAACTTTTGAAAATTAGCTGAGGTGTCGCATTCTCCTTAAATCTCAGCTTTCTGTTCACGCTAGAGGATGTCTTGAAAACTTACTTCTTTTCCATGCAGTGAACAAAATATGTATGTTTGAATTTCTGTTCACACTAGAGGATTCTTTCCGTTTTAATGTAAAAAAAACTTTTGAAAATTAGCTGAGGTGTCGCATTCTCCTTAAATCTCAGCTTTCTGTTCACACCAGAGGATGTCTTGAAAACTTACTTCTTTTCCATGCAGTGAACAAAATATGTATGTTTGAATTTCTGTTCACACTAGAGGATTCTTTCCATTTTAATCAAAAAAAAACTTTTGAAAATTAGCTGAGGTGTCGCATTCTCCTTAAATCTCAGCTTTCTGTTCATACTAGAGGATGTCTTGAAAACTTACTTCTTTTCCATGCAGTGAACAAAATATGTATGTTTGAATTTCTGTTCACACTAGAGGATTCTTTCCGTTTTAATGTAAAAAAAACTTTTGAAAATTAGCTGAGGTGTCGCATTCTACTTAAATCTCAGCTTTCTGTTCACGCTAGAGGATTCTTTCCGTTTTAATGTAAAAAAAACTTTTGAAAATTAGCTGAGGTGTCGCATTCTACTTAAATCTCAGCTTTCTGTTCAGGCTAGAGGATGTCTTGAAAACTTACTTCTTTTTCATGCAGTGAACAAAATATGTATGTTTGAATTTCTGTTCACACTAGAGGATTCTTTCCGTTTTAATGTAAAAAAAACTTTTGAAAATTAGCTTAGGTGTCGCATTCTCCTTAAATCTCAGCTTTCTGTTCACACCAGAGGATGTCTTGAAAACTTACTTCTTTTCCATGCAGTGAAAAAAATATGTATGTTTGAATTTCTGTTCACACTAGAGGATTGTTTCCATTTTAATGAAAAAAAACTTTTGAAAATTAGCTGAGGTGTCGCATTCTCCTTAAATCTCAGCTTTCTGTTCACGCTAGAGGATGTCTTGAAAACTTACTTCTTTTCCATGCAGTGAACATAATATGTATGTTTGAATTTCTGTTCACACTAGAGGATTCTTTCCGTTTTAATGTAAAAAAAACTTTTGAAAATTAGCTAAGGTGTCGCATTCTCCTTAAATCTCAGCTTTCTTTTCCAACTAGAGGATGTCTTGAAAACTTACTTCTTTTCCTAGTAGTGAACAAAATATGTATGTTTGAATTTCTGTTCACACTAGAGGATTCTTTCCGTTTTAATGTAAAAAAAACTTTTGAAAATTAGCTTAGGTGTCGCATTCTCCTTAAATCTCAGCTTTCTGTTCACACTAGAGGATGTCTATAAAACTTACTTATTTTCGATATAGTGAACAAAATATGTATGCTTGAATTTCTGTTCACACTAGAGGATTCTTTCCGTTTTAATGTAAAAAAAACTTTTGAAAATTAGCTGAGGTGTCGCATTCTCCTTAAATCTCAACTTTCTGTTCAGACTAGAGGATGTCTTGAAAACTTACTTCTTTTCCATGTAGTGAACAAAATATGAATGTTTGAATTTCTGTTCACACTAGAGGATTCTTTCCGTTTTAATGTAAAAAAAACTTTTGAAAATTAGCTGAGGTGTCGCATTCTCCTTAAATCTCAGCTTTCTGTTCACACTAGAGGATGTCTTGAAAACTTACTTCTTTTCCATGCAGTGAACAAAATATGTATGTTTGAATTTCTGTTCACACTAGAGGATTCTTTCCGTTTTAATGTAAAAAAAACTTTTGAAAATTAGCTGAGGTGTCGCATTCTCCTTAAATCTCAGCTTTCTGTTCACACCAGAGGATGTCTTGAAAACTTACTTCTTTTCCATGCAGTGAACAAAATATGTATGTTTGAATTTCTGTTCACACTAGAGGATTCTTTCCATTTTAATCAAAAAAAAACTTTTGAAAATTAGCTGAGGTGTCGCATTCTCCTTAAATCTCAGCTTTCTGTTCACACTAGAGGATGTCTTGAAAACTTACATCTTTTCCATGCAGTGAACAAAATATGTATGTTTGAATTTCTGTTCACACTAGAGGATTCTTTCCGTTTTAATGTAAAAAAAACTTTTGAAAATTAGCTGAGGTGTCGCATTCTACTTAAATCTCAGCTTTCTGTTCACGCTAGAGGATTCTTTCCGTTTTAATGTAAAAAAAACTTTTGAAAATTAGCTGAGGTGTCGCATTCTACTTAAATCTCAGCTTTCTGTTCAGGCTAGAGGATGTCTTGAAAACTTACTTCTTTTTCATGCAGTGAACAAAATATGTATGTTTGAATTTCTGTTCACACTAGAGGATTCTTTCCGTTTTAATGTAAAAAAAACTTTTGAAAATTAGCTGAGGTGTCGCATTCTCCTTAAATCTCAGCTTTCTGTTCACACTAGAGGATGTCTTGAAAACTTACTTCTTTTCCATGCAGTGAACAACATATGTATGTTTGAATTTCTGTTCACACTAGAGGATTCTTTCCGTTTTAATGTAAAAAAAACTTTTGAAAATTAGCTGAGGTGTCGCATTCTCCTTAAATCTCAGCTTTCTGTTCACACCAGAGGATGTCTTGAAAACTTACTTTTTTCCATGCAGTAAAAAAAATATGTATGTTTGAATTTCTGTTCACACTAGAGGATTCTTTCCATTTTAATCAAAAAAAAACTTTTGAAAATTAGCTGAGGTGTCGCATTCTACTTAAATCTCAGCTTTCTGTTCACACTAGAGGATGTCTTGAAAACTTACATCTTTTCCATGCAGTGAACAAAATATGTATGTTTGAATTTCTGTTCACACTAGAGGATTCTTTCCGTTTTAATGTAAAAAAAAACTTTTTAAAATTAGCTGAGGTGTCGCATTCTACTTAAATCTCAGCTTTCTGTTCACGCTAGAGGATTCTTTCCGTTTTAATGTAAAAAAAACTTTTGAAAATTAGCTGAGGTGTCGCATTCTACTTAAATCTCAGCTTTCTGTTCAGGCTAGAGGATGTCTTGAAAACTTACTTCTTTTTCATGCAGTGAACAAAATATGTATGTTTGAATTTCTGTTCACACTAGAGGATTCTTTCCGTTTTAATGTAAAAAAAACTTTTGAAAATTAGCTGAGGTGTCGCATTCTCCTTAAATCTCAGCTTTCTGTTCACACTAGAGGATGTCTTGAAAACTTACTTCTTTTCCATGCAGTGAACAACATATGTATGTTTGAATTTCTGTTCACACTAGAGGATTCTTTCCGTTTTAATGTAAAAAAAACTTTTGAAAATTAGCTGAGGTGTCGCATTCTCCTTAAATCTCAGCTTTCTGTTCACACCAGAGGATGTCTTGAAAACTTACTTTTTTCCATGCAGTAAAAAAAATATGTATGTTTGAATTTCTGTTCACACTAGAGGATTGTTTCCATTTTAATGAAAAAAAACTTTTGAAAATTAGCTGAGGTGTCGCATTCTCCTTAAATCTCAGCTTTCTGTTCACGCTAGAGGATGTCTTGAAAACTTACTTCTTTTCCATGCAGTGAACATAATATGTATGTTTGAATTTCTGTTCACACTAGAGGATTCTTTCCGTTTTAATGTAAAAAAAACTTTTGAAAATTAGCTGAGGTGTCGCATTCTCCTTAAATCTCAGCTTTCTTTTCCAACTAGAGGATGTCTTGAAAACTTACTTCTTTTCCTAGTAGTGAACAAAATATGTATGTTTGAATTTCTGTTCACACTAGAGGATTCTTTCCGTTTTAATGTAAAAAAAACTTTTGAAAATTAGCTTAGGTGTCGCATTCTCCTTAAATCTCAGCTTTCTGTTCACACTAGAGGATGTCTATAAAACTTACTTATTTTCGATATAGTGAACAAAATATGTATGCTTGAATTTCTGTTCACACTAGAGGATTCTTTCCGTTTTAATGTAAAAAAACTTTTGAAAATTAGCTGAGGTGTCGCATTCTCCTTAAATCTCAGCTTTCTGTTCACACCAGAGGATGTCTTGAAAATTACTTCTTTTCCATGCAGTGAAAAAAATATGTATGTTTGAATTTCTGTTCACACTAGAGGATTGTTTCCATTTTAATGAAAAAAACTTTTGAAAATTAGCTGAGGTGTCGCATTCTCCTTAAATCTCTGGTTTCTGTTCACGCTAGAGGATGTCTTGAAAACTTACTTCTTTTCCATGCAGTGAACATAATATGTATGTTTGAATTTCTGTTCACACTAGAGGATTCTTTCCGTTTTAATGTAAAAAAAACTTTTGAAAATTAGCTAAGGTGTCGCATTCTCCTTAAATCTCAGCTTTCTTTTCCAACTAGAGGATGTCTTGAAAACTTACTTCTTTTCCTAGTAGTGAAAAAAATATGTATGTTTGAATTTCTGTTCACACTAGAGGATTCTTTCCGTTTTAATGTAAAAAAAACTTTTGAAAATTAGCTGAGGTGTCGCATTCTCCTTAAATCTCAACTTTCTGTTCAGACTAGAGGATGTCTTGAAAACTTACTTCTTTTCCATGTAGTGAACAAAATATGTATGTTTGAATTTCTGTTCACACTAGAGGATTCTTTCCGTTTTAATGTAAAAAAAACTTTTGAAAATTAGCTGAGGTGTCGCATTCTCCTTAAATCTCAGCTTTCTGTTCACACTAGAGGATGTCTTGAAAACTTACTTCTTTTCCATGTAGTGAACAAAATATGTATGTTTGAATTTCTGTTCACACTAGAGGATTCTTTCCGTTTTAATGTAAAAAAAACTTTTGAAAATTAGCTGAGGTGTCGCATTCTCCTTAAATCACAGCTTTCTTTTCCCACTAGAGGATGTCTTGAAAACTTACTTCTTTTCCTAGTAGTGAACAAAATATGTATGTTTGAATTTCTGTTCACACTAGAGGATTCTTTCCGTTTTAATGTAAAAAAAACTTTTGAAAATTAGCTGAGGTGTCGCATTCTCCTTAAATCTCAGCTTTCTGTTCACACTAGAGGATGTCTTGAAAACTTACTTCTTTTCCTTGTAGTGAACAAAATATGTATGTTTGAATTTCTGTTCACACTAGAGGATTCTTTCCGTTTTAATGTAAAAAAAACTTTTGAAAATTAGCTGAGGTGTCGCATTCTCCTTAAATCTCAACTTTCTGTTCACACTAGAGGATGTCTTGAAAACTTACTTCTTTTCCATGTAGTGAACAAAATATGTATGTTTGAATTTCTGTTCACACTAGAGGATTCTTTCTGTTTTAATGTAAAAAAAACTTTTGAAAATTAGCTGAGGTGTCGCATTCTCCTTAAATCTCAGCTTTCTGTTCACACTAGAGGATGTCTTGAAAACTTACTTCTTTTCCAGGCAGTGAACAAAATATGTATGTTTGAATTTCTGTTCACACTAGAGGATTCTTTCCGTTTTAATGTAAAAAAAACTTTTGAAAATTACCTGAGGTGTCGCATTCTACTTAAATCTCAGCTTTCTGTTCACGCTAGAGGATGTCTTGAAAACTTACTTCTTTTCCATGTAGTGAACATAATATGTATGTTTGAATTTCTGTTCACACTAGAGGATTCTTTCCGTTTTAATGTAAAAAAAACTTTTGAAAATTACCTGAGGTGTCGCATTCTACTTAAATCTCAGCTTTCTGTTCACGCTAGAGGATGTCTTGAAAACTTACTTCTTTTCCATGCAGTGAACAAAATATGTATGTTTGAATTTCTGTTCACACTAGAGGATTCTTTCCGTTTTAATGTAAAAAAAACTTTTGAAAATTAGCTGAGGTGTCGCATTCTACTTAAATCTCAGCTTTCTGTTCACGCTAGAGGATGTCTTGAAAACTTACTTCTTTTCCATGTAGTGAACATAATATGTATGTTTGAATTTCTGTTCACACTAGAGGATTCTTTCTGTTTTAATGTAAAAAAAACTTTTGAAAATTACCTGAGGTGTCGCATTCTACTTAAATCTCAGCTTTCTGTTCACGCTAGAGGATGTCTTGAAAACTTACTTCTTTTCCATGTAGTGAACATAATATGTATGTTTGAATTTCTGTTCACACTAGAGGATTCTTTCCGTTTTAATGTAAAAAAAACTTTTGAAAATTAGCTGAGGTGTCGCATTCTTCTTAAATCTCAGCTTTCTGTTCACACTAGAGGATGTCTTGAAAACTTACTTCTTTTCCTTGTAGTGAACAAAATATGTATGTTTGAATTTCTGTTCACACTAGAGGATTCTTTCCGTTTTAATGTAAAAAAAACTTTTGAAAATTAGCTGAGGTGTCGCATTCTCCTTAAATCTCACCTTTCTGTTCAGACTAGAGGATGTCTTGAAAACTTACTTCTTTTCCATATAGTGAACAAAATATGTATGTTTGAATTTCTGTTCACACTAGAGGATTCTTTCCGTTTTAATGTAAAAAAAACTTTTTAAAATTAGCTGAGGTGTCGCATTCTCCTTAAATCTCAGCTTTCTGTTCACACTAGAGGATGTCTTGAAAACTTACTTCTTTTCCAGGCAGTGAACAAAATATGTATGTTTGAATTTCTGTTCACACTAGAGGATTCTTTCCGTTTTAATGTAAAAAAAACTTTTGAAAATTAGCTGAGGTGTCGCATTCTCCTTAAATCTCAGCTTTCTGTTCACACTAGAGGATCTTGAAAACTTACTTCTTTTCCTTGTAGTGAACAAAATATGTATGTTTGAATTTTTGTTCACACTAGAGGATTCTTTCCGTTTTAATGTAAAAAAAACTTTTGAAAATTAGCTGAGGTATCGCATTCTCCTTAAATCTCAACTTTCTGTTCAGACTAGAGGATGTCTTGAAAACTTACTTCTTTTCCATGTAGTGAACAAAATATGTATGTTTGAATTTCTGTTCACACTAGAGGATTCTTTCTGTTTTAATGTAAAAAAAACTTTTGAAAATTAGCTGAGGTGTCGCATTCTCCTTAAATCTCAGCTTTCTGTTCACACTAGAGGATGTCTTGAAAACTTACTTCTTTTCCAGGCAGTGAACAAAATATGTATGTTTGAATTTCTGTTCACACTAGAGGATTCTTTCCGTTTTAATGTAAAAAAAACTTTTGAAAATTACCTGAGGTGTCGCATTCTACTTAAATCTCAGCTTTCTGTTCACGCTAGAGGATGTCTTGAAAACTTACTTCTTTTCCATGTAGTGAACATAATATGTATGTTTGAATTTCTGTTCACACTAGAGGATTCTTTCTGTTTTAATGTAAAAAAAACTTTTGAAAATTACCTGAGGTGTCGCATTCTACTTAAATCTCAGCTTTCTGTTCACGCTAGAGGATGTCTTGAAAACTTACTTCTTTTCCATGTAGTGAACATAATATGTATGTTTGAATTTCTGTTCACACTAGAGGATTCTTTCCGTTTTAATGTAAAAAAAACTTTTGAAAATTACCTGAGGTGTCGCATTCTACTTAAATCTCAGCTTTCTGTTCACGCTAGAGGATGTCTTGAAAACTTACTTCTTTTCCATGCAGTGAACAAAATATGTATGTTTGAATTTCTGTTCACACTAGAGGATTCTTTCCGTTTTAATGTAAAAAAAACTTTTGAAAATTAGCTGAGGTGTCGCATTCTACTTAAATCTCAGCTTTCTGTTCACGCTAGAGGATGTCTTGAAAACTTACTTCTTTTCCATGTAGTGAACATAATATGTATGTTTGAATTTCTGTTCACACTAGAGGATTCTTTCTGTTTTAATGTAAAAAAAACTTTTGAAAATTACCTGAGGTGTCGCATTCTACTTAAATCTCAGCTTTCTGTTCACGCTAGAGGATGTCTTGAAAACTTACTTCTTTTCCATGTAGTGAACATAATATGTAT
>NW_026897417.1:0-32648 GCF_033153095.1 Gastrolobium bilobum | reverse complement strand
GAATATCAATCTAACTAACTTCATAATATGCATCAAAAAAAGGATGTGGCCATTGTTAAAAGAATAAAATAGATTGTAAAACCTATCTTACCATTACAAACGCAATCTCTAACACCAAGAGGCCGACAAAAGTCCTCATTTAATCTACAAAACAACTACAAGCTATCCACATTATATATGAAAATCTTTAAGAATGCTTGATAAGCAATGAGTTACTAGTCAACTAAACAACTAGATCACCTTATGCTTCTCCTCCAGCGAAGCTGGGTGAAAGAAGTCAGGAGACTGATCATACAAAACCGTAGCACTATAAAATTAAGAAATAAACATCAGATTGCTTCACAGTTCACAGCAAATATTTTATGTTATAGAAACAATATATTTGAACCTTTAGCTGACTCTCTTACTTAATTCCCCAGTTTTGAGCCAATTCATGCTGCATTGCTCTTGTGGTGAGACCCGATCTTTTTGTGTGTGTATAAAAGTTATTTATCTCATGTAAAATGAGATAAACATAACCCATAATTATAATAGTTAAATTATTTTTTTTCACTCAGTCAGCCACATTAGCCGACAATTTTTTGAGGAATGAAAAAATAAAATAGTTTTCATATTATAATTAGGGCTTTGTTAGTCTCATTTTACATATGATAGGTAATAAAAAAAATTTATATGTAACTTCAGTGTACAAGAATTTTATATTAACATCCAATAAGATTTTGACTCATTATTATTAATTTTTTATTTTAATTAATAAAAACATGATATGATACAATAGCAAATAATGATATATCAAATATTAACAAATGCCCAAATATTTTATACAAATATCAAATACCAAATACCAATTAAAAGGATTTGATATTTGTTAATATTTTTGATACAATTTTTAAAAAAAGTTAAAAAAATGCAGAGAGACATACATCCAACATGCCGCATCTAAAATTTTTGATTTTTTAATTCAGGAATAAACAAAAAATCTAAAAGGTTTTGGATATAAAAGTTGGCAAATGTTGGGTGTTGATTGTTAGAGAAAAGGAAATGGGGGACAGAAACAGAAAGCAAGCGACAAAAGAAAATTAAAATATCAAATCCTTTTAATTGGTATTTGACATTTGCAATTGCGGAGCCACATGTAGTAATGTAAGTGTGACTTCGGTTTAGGTTAAATTTTAATAAATTGTATTTAATATATATAATTATTTAATTAATTATAATTTGGCACGAATTAAAATTATAATTTGGCCCGGGTTACAATTTGTAATTTGACCTTGTGTAAAATTTAAACTATTTTTGGTGAAAGATTTGGGAAAGTTATATTAGATTATGTGTCTAATTTTTATTTGTATAAAAATATATATTAATTTTTAGTAAAATTAATAAATATTCAATAAAATTATAACTCTTCTTAATACTACTTGCTTAGGTATTTTGTATTTAATATAATTTAAATATATTTAATATGAACTAATTAAAATTAAAAAAATAATATACATATAATTTTTTAGTCCGAACTCAAATTGGAACCTGATTCCACCACTGGATATTTGTATAAAATATTTGAGCATTTGTTAATATTTGATATATCATTATTTGCTATTGTATCGTATCATGTTTTTATGGTTATGTTGCCTAGCTATTTAATTTTCCTACTTTTATTATTTTTTTATCACCTTCGATCAAATTTAAATTAACGATTGAAAGAAAGAGAAATAATAAGGTGAGAAAAAGAAAGAAATAAAAACAAAAACAAAAAATTATTATATATGAGATTGTTGATTTAAATTGGATCAAACAGTGATAAAAAAAGTAATAAAGAAATTTAGTATCCTGATAGATTTGCAAAGCTAACGTGTGTGTCTCAATACGATCGATATCTACAACAACGCGTTGGCAATAGTATCCTGATAGATTTATTTAGGTCAAAATTAATAGTATCCTGATAGATTTATTTAGGTAAAAATTAATAGTATCCTGATAGATTTATTTAGGTCAAAATTAATAGTATCCTGATAGATTTATTTAGGTAAAAATTAATAGTATCCTGATAGATTTATTTAGGTCTAAATTAATAGTATCCTGATAGATTTATTTAAGTCAAAATCAATAGTATCCTGATAGATTTATTTAGGTAAAAATTAATAGTATCCTGATAGATTTATTTAGGTCTAAATTAATAGTATCCTGATAGATTTATTTAGGTCAAAATTTTGAAATATAGACCTACATAGGTCAAAAAGCCCAATACCGAATTCTAAAACAATTTTTATTAGAATATCCTGATAGATTTATTTAGGTCAAAATTTTGAAATATAGACCTATATAGGTCAAAAAGCCCAATACCGAATTCTAAAACAATTTTTATAAATTCTAATCGAACGGCACAGCACAGCACAACACATGAATTCTTTGATTAAAATTTCAATCCCATACATTGGCTTAAACTGATTCTAGGGTTTCTGCACCAAAACTCTGCGTTTCATTGAATTTCATTGATTTTCAATGGGCAAAAAGAAAGCAAAGGATCCGCAACAAACCCCTCAAAGCAATGGACTCCGTTTCATCTCTTTTATTTTCAACACGCTCTTTGGCAACACGCTCTTTGCCACCGCTTCTCTATTTTCCGATTTCAACCCCTTTCGTAGAAAGCCTCAACAACATGCTTCGGTTTCTTACCCAACCATTCCCTCTCAAAGCCCTAACAATGGCGGCTCCGGGAGCCACGATTCCGGCGAAGATAAAAAGAGGAAGAGGAAGAATAACAAGGAGGAAAGACCCATTCTTGATTCGGATTCCGTAACTGAAAGAAGAGTAAACTTCGGAGAAGAAGAGTAAATTTGGGTACGCGGTTGTAATCGAAGGTGAAAGGGAAAGGGGAAAAGGGAAGAAGGAGTGGGAGGAGAAGAATAACATAATTTGGGTACGCAAACAAAAAAAAAAGGGCGAGGTTGTAATCGAAGGTGAGGAGGGAAAGATGAAGGAGAAGAAGAGGAAAAGGGAAGAGCTTGAGAAAGAGTGGGAGGAGAAGAAGTATGGTGTGGTGGTGGAAGGAGAGGAAGATGAAAAGGAAAGGTTTGGGAATAAAACTCTTGAGAGCAAGAGGAAGATGATATATAACCCAGCTGATATGTTGGTTTCAAAGGAAGGTTATGATGACGAGGATAAGCTTTTGAGGACTATTTTAGTTGGGAATTTGCCTCTCAAGTTGAAAAAGAAGACTTTGTTGAAGGAGTTTAAGAAATTTGGTGAGGTTGAGTCTCTGGTGACTCGTTCTGTTCCAATACAAGATGTAGGTTTTCTTTTTGTTGAATGTTTGCTTTCGTTTGGTACTCTTTAAGGCTTCGATATATTTTTATTTTTTTGGGTGCTAAATTTATGTTTGTTACTTTTCTTGATGAACCAGACCAAAAAACCTAGGAAGGGAGCCATCCATTCGAAGAAAATAAATGATTCCGCTGATAGGTAATGGGTCTGAATTGAACAATTATCGAATTGCAACTTCCTGTGATTATTGTTAATTGCTTGCAGAGAGAATGCTGTTATTTTTTATTTTTTTGTCATTTTAGTGTGATTTTATGGATTCAATATCAAGTAAGCCTGCTCGTTTTGGGCTTGGAGAAATTATTCTGCTTTGATTTAATGCTTAGATTTTATATTTTCCAATGGTCTTAAGTGACTTGCAGACAGTCTGATAAGAATACATTCATTTTCATGCATAGGAAGCCTTTTTCAGGCATTTCTAATTGACAAATATTGTGTTTTGCAGTGTTCACGCATACATTGTTTTCAAGACAGAGGAATCTGCTCAGGCTTCTTTGTCCCACAACATGACTGTGGTATGCCCTTGTTCCTCTGAGTTGGGTTGGATCAAATATGGTGTTTGCTTTGTATTTTTGGTGAAGACTGCAGTTGACAGTTTTCTAATACTATTGTTTAATTATCTGACTGTAGGTTGAAGGAAATCACATTCGTGTTGATAGGGCTTGCCCACCCCGCAAGAAACATAAAGTGAAGATTGCTTCGCTTTATGATAACAAGAGAACTGTTTTTGTGGGCAACCTCCCATTTGATGTTAAGGTGTGTTTCCAATCAATGGATTTATTTTTGCGGTCACATAACCACATCATTTCTGTGTGTGTATTGTCTAATGGATCTCACGTATCTTTTTGTGTAGGATGAAGAACTATATCAGTTATTTTGTGGTATATCCAACCTGGAATCAAGTATAGAAGCTGTTAGAGTCATTAGAGATCCTCATCTTAATGTTGGAAAGGGTATTGCCTATGTGCTGTTTAAAACAAGGGTATGCTGCTTTGGTGCCAGATTAGTTATGCATTTTGATAAAATTTCTTACTTTGTGCTCTTTTACATTTTTAGCTCAAACATGTTATAATTCATCTTGTCATGTTTTTCCCTTTCGGTGGTAAAACTAAAGGGCTGTTTGTGGCTGATAAGCCCATGAAGACCTCGTTTTGTTACGTAGAAACCAACTTATTTGTGTGATTACTTTTAGAAATGCATGTTATCTATTTATGAAAAGATATATTTTGTGATATAAATATAATCTAGAACATTAGGATTGAAATGGGCGGTTGCTAGTGTAGGGTTTGTTTACTTTGGTGTAGATTGGCTGCTTCGTTTATTGTATTGTGTCTTTTTGTGTAACTAGGTACATGTTATTTTTGGAAGTTGCTTCTTTCATTCAGAATATAAGTCGTTAGAGACTGATATGTATAGGACTGAATTTCTGTAATGGTCGAGTGAAGCTGCATATCACACTTTTTAAGTCCACATGTGGGCTTGAAAATCTGATTCAGGTCCTGGGTACCAATGTCTGGCTATTTCAGTCCACATTGTTGAAAACTCTCTCAGATTTGACAATACTTTACCTTTAGATTTAAGAATGATGCCTCTAGGACATTTTCTTATGATGAAGAAACCTTTTAAACTGCGAAATTAGTGATGGTGCACTTGCAGTGCATGGGCTGAAACCGCTGGAACCATTAGTTCTTTCTTTATTCTGTATTGGGAATAAATTCTACTTGCTTTATGGTGACTTTATATATATAAATATATAACGTGTTTTTTAATTTCTAAGCTAATGGTTGCAAAATGATTTTCCTTTTCTTTTTCATTTGGGTTCTTTCACCTCCGACCCCCACTAATTTGAGATAAATTTGTTTTTGATGTTGATGTTGGAGGACTTTTTTTTCTATCTACCATTATACAGAAGGTTTGGTATTAAAGTTGTGCCTGTGTATTCTTGCTCCTCAGTGCTGGACTGTTTGTAAATACTGCACGTATTGTTTAAAATTTGATTGTACAATTAAGAGAAAAAAATTCCATGAGAAAAACTGGTTACTAATTTCCAAATAAGCATGAATTTCAAACTGGTTAAATGAGAAAAACTACTGACTTGTGATATTTTTTATGCAATTAATTATTCTTTGCTTTGCATAATGAATTCCTGAAGGTATTACTGGCATAAAACCATATGGTATTGATATGCAAATTGGTGTTTGACTGGATCTAATTTGAGACATCTTAGATTGTTATCATCAAAGGAAATGTTATCACGTGCAAAAAGTGGCATAAAGAATGTTCAAAAACTTCTTTCCAAGTCTTATCACCAGGAATTCTGTCTATAAATATTTATTAAAGTTGTGTCTTGTAAATGCAGGAAGCTGCTAATTTTGCTGTTAAGAAACGGAGCTTGAAGCTTCGAGACCGAAAGTTGAAAATCTGTCATGCGAGAATCTGTCGTGCTAAAGCGGATGCCACCCCATCTAAAAGGCCAAACCCATCACCAGCTCCTAGTACCCCTGCAAAGAAGTTGGCTGTGAAAAGGCCAAACCCATCACCAGCTCCTAGTACCCCTGCAAAGAAGTTGGCTGTGAAAAGGCCAAACCCATCGCCAGCTCCTAGTACCCCTGCAAAGAAGTTGGCTGTGGCTTCACGATCTCCTTCAATTATTACTATGAACTTGATGTACTTCGATTTTCGAGATTTTTAATTCAGTTTTTATTTCAATTTTCCTCTGCTGGGCCAGTCGCCATTGATTATTCGTTGAGGATGTCTTTCTTATTATTTTTCATTTGCATTTATTTGAATGGAATTTATTTATCATACAGTGAGCTATTATTGATTGGAACGAATTGGTTGTTATTTGTTGTCGTTATGGTGGGGAGTGAGGACTTTTGATTAAACGGAGAAAGAAAATGTACCCTTTATGTTTGTCTAACGGATCACAGAATCTCGTGCTCCGATTTACCATGTATGACCTGTATTAATCCTAGGTATGTTAATGCAATTTATGTTTATGATGTAAAATGATGGCATTGAGCCTTTGATGAAAATCCATGGATGAATTTAAAGTTTTAGAGCCTTGAAGTGATCAAGTTTATGTATAAACTATGGTGAATGATCAATTACGTGAATAATGAGCTAGTAATTATACAACATTTATGCAATTTAAAACAAAATTTCCTGGTTGTTGTCACAATAGTAATCGGTTACTCGCTGTTAGTAACGGATTTCCTTAATTGGACAAGATGAGCATGGTTTAGTAAAATAGACATAACTTTAGCTAGGAAACTCCAAATTGAATGTAGTTTGGACCTATGTGAAGTTAACACATGGGGATACAACCCTATGAAATGTTAGAGTCATTGGATGAGAGGTCTAGTCCCAGATTAATTTTGAGTTCACTGCCCTATTTTTAGGAAGTCTGATTTGAAGCAGTTGGCTTGCGACGAACGTATCTTGAGTTATACAAGTCAAATTGAGACTTATAATATGTTGTTGGAAATATCAAGATGTCTAGTTTAACATAGTAAAATATCAAAATTTATGGTAAATAGTTATAGTCCCAATTTTAGAAAATGTGCGTGCTATTTAGTGCTGGTACAGTTCCAAGTATGATTTTTAACATGTTAGTCTATGGTGGTTACATGGTGAATGACTTAGAATATGTTCTATATGCTTTTAGGTTATGATATTACCTAATAAGATATTGTAAAATAAATATTGATGTTTCTGAATAATATAAGAATTACAATTAAAGTATTTGCTAGAATTGAATACGGAATTCAATAATTGTAATAAATGAAAAACTAAAAGAAAAAGTTTATTCACGTTTTTATATAAGTCTATTTATGAATCAATAAGTATAGTTTCTGCGTTTTATTTAATTAAATATGTTGCGTTTAATATCATTCTAATGTTAACAAATCGGTCTGAAATAGAGTGAGTGTTACAATGAGATTTTGCTTTGTGTGAGTGCATAAACTGTTTCGATCATAAAGAAATAAACTTAATTAAGACTTGTAGTTGAAGATTTATATTGTTTGAAATTGTAAAATAAGTGTAGACAATTTAAAGTGATAAAAATTATCACAATTTATTTAATTGTGAAAGTTAAAAATAATTGTGGATCACAATCACTGATGCAAGAATTGCACCGCGTGCAGTTAGAAATGCTTTTCTAGTCGATGACTATGATGCAATATTTTATTTGGTCACATCCAATGTTGTTAAAATCGAGATCTTAAGTAAAATCGGAAGGGAATTAAAAAATCGTAAAACGTAAAATCGTAATGTAAAAAAATCGTAAAAAATCATAAAAACGTAAAAGCGTTTGAAATATTAGTAAAATTGTTTTGATGAAAAAAATCGTAAAATCGTAGTGATAAATCGAAATTTTAACAACAATGATCACATCCCATGTGATTAAGATAATGATGATTATTTTATTTTTACTATATATTTAGGGGAAAGGTTATATACTAACAACATCTTTTTCTTATAACCTCTTGCAATTACTTTTATGGCTATTGAATCAAAAATAAATCAACTGGTTCTCATTTAATATCATTTATAATAGTTAATTTGTTTTTAATTCAAAAATCATAAAAAGAATTATAAAAGAAAACATGTTGGAAATATAATTTCTTTCTATATTTAGTGATTTTCACTTATAAACTCTGCTGCACGAACAAGCTTTTTGGAAGAAAAAAAAGTGTGTCGGACACCGATACGCGATCAATGCTTTCTGGCACTTTTTTTTTTTGTCTTTTTAACTAAACACGAAAAATTAATTTATAAATCAAATATTTTCTGTTATGAAATTTGACCTAAAAAATTAATTAGACATGAAAAATTATTTTTCTTTATATTTATGTCATGATATTTGAATATTTGATTGATTATATAATTTATTATGAGCTGCTATATGTATTAAATATAAACTATATTATATATATTAAAAATATTATTTAAGATCAAAACGTGTCCTAACGTGTCGAAATCTAATATTTTTTAAAATTAACATATCAACATGTTGTGTCGTATCGCATTTCATATCTCATATCGTTGTCGGTACAACATATCTTATCAATTAATTTTTTTCTACATATTTATTTTCATATTTTTTTGAGTATTATTTTGTAACCAAATGTATTTCAAAAATTGATTTAATTTATAAATAAATTAAGGATTTTGCCGGTCTTGACTTGATTTCAATTCACATACTAGCATATATTCTACGGTGTATATCTAATTGTTAAATTAATCACTTTAAATTGAAATTACAACATGTGGTAACTACTTACCTACAACATAAGAAAAGTATTTTCCTATGAAATTATAGGAAAATACTTTTCTTATGTTGTAGGTAAGTAGTTACCACATGTTGTAGAAATAAAATTATAAGTGAGATCCACAGATAAAAGGAGAGAGAAAAAAGAGTGGTGAGACCCGATCTTTTTGTGTGTGTATAAAAGTTATTTATCTCATGTAAAATGAGATAAACATAACCCATAATTATAATAGTTAAATTATTTTTTTTCACTCAGTCAGCCACTTTAGCCGACAATTTTTTGAGGAATGAAAAAATAAAATAGTTTTCATATTATAATTAGGGCTTTGTTAGTCTCATTTTACATATGATAGGTAATAAAAAATATTTTACCCATTTATTTCGAAATTTCATAATAAAAAAATTTATATGTAACTTCAGTGTACAAGAATTTTATATTAACATCCAATAAGATTTTGACTCATTATTATTAATTTTTTATTTTAATTAATAAAAACATGATATGATACAATAGCAAATAATGATATATCAAATATTAACAAATGCCCAAATATTTTATACACTGAAGTTACATATAAATTTTTTTATTATGAAATTTCGAAATAAATGGATAAAATATTTTTTATTTTTAATGAGTGTGACATTAAAAATAAAACGTTTGCAAAGATAATGAGTGTGACATTTTGTAAAAAACGTGTCTCAATACGATCGATATCCACAACAATGCATCATGATGTTTGTAGTAAGTATAATCTCTCCCAAAAACTTTTTAATATATTCATATACACAATTTAACATGTTGATATGTTGGTTCCTCCTATATAAGAAATAAAGTTAGATTTTTTATTAAAATATAATCAAATATAATTAAGTTATAAATAATTACAATTGATTAAATTTATATCTTTTGTTTTTTTTTCAAGTCATACTTATTCTATTTTATTTTATTTAAAATAAATAGTACAATATAGGCCGTCATGTAGGCTTATAGGCCAGGCCTTGTGAAAGTGGGCCTACGGCCTTTTCAATAAACAAGCTTTTTTTTCTTGTACTGCTACTATTTATGCTTTTAAGTTTTAGTATTCACTTGAAATTCAATATTTATGCTATCTATGTGAAGGCTCTATCAACAAGAAGCTCTGAAAATGGAGATAACCAATGTCACTGAGTAGGAGGCTATTGCAAAGCAGAAATTGCCAAAGATGGTGTTTGATTACTATGCATCTGGTGCTGAGGACCAGTGGTCTCTGCAAGAAAACAGAAATGCCTTTTCCAGAATTTTGTGAGATTTCCCCCTTAATATTTTACAGTAGTTAGTTACCAAACTAAGTTTCTTTATTGTGTTCCTTTGATGATCAACATCAACAACACCTTTATCTCAAACTAGTTGGGGTCTTGTGTTCCTTTGATAGTATCCTGAAAAATATGATTGACAAATACACAGGTTTCGGCCACGTATTCTTATCGATGTGAGCAAGATAGACATGGCAACTACTGTCCTGGGCTTCAAAATATCCATGCCAATCATGATTGCCCCAACAGCCATGCAGAAAATGGCTCATCCTGAGGGTATAATTGTTGTCCTTTTACATTCTCATAGATTAGTAAAATGCTAGATGACGTTGTGCAATATTGTCCATTTTGCCAAAAGGAAAGATTTCATGAGAAATGATGTATGATATGTTACTGTACTGGTGCCTGAAAGAGTAGGGAAATGATTACTAATACTTGATTTGTGTACAAAACTACCATTGAAATTGAGAACTTAAAAAGGTTGGTATTATTATGAGTGCAGAAAAGACATAGAAGATAATGCTCATACTTTCTAATAATTTGTTTGTTTGATGCGTGCACAGTTCTAATCCTAATCAGCTTCAGCTAGATAAAATCCTTGCAATTGAATTTACAGAGACCTTTTATGCATACTCACTAAATGACACATTCTAGAGAAACTAACAGAGACCTTTTATGCTCACATGTAGTGCCATCAACTAATGTCTTGATAGTCATAACTTGTTTTGTATTGCTTTTATGTGGCTCCATTTATTTGTTGCACGTAAGAGATTATACAGGACTCAAATACAGTAACATGAAATTTAAATTTGTTGACGTTTTTATATGGAATAGTTTAATTCCAAATCCCCTTACACAGCTAAACCAACTAACAAGAGCATGGTTTGTGTTGGATGATATATATAATATATTTTAATTTAACAAGAGTATCTGTTAGTTGCTGCCTTGTACATGATGCATTTGTTACTTCATGCAGAATATTTCATATTACAAGCACTCGATTAGCTTAAAAAGATTATATCCTTCTGAATTTATGTTTTGTTTATCATTGTGCCCATTGGGCTATGAGATAATATGCTCTAAGTTCTTTACTTATGAGTAGCCTTGTGGTTCTTTCAGACTTTGTCATCATGGGCTACTTCAAGTGTTGAAGAGGTGGCTTCAACAGGACCTGGCATTCGCTTTTTCCAGCTATATGTAAGCTTGAAAAGCTTTCTTTATAGTTCCATTTATTGTTCATTTGAATACATGGTGTAATAGGTTTCTTTTTCTTACATAATATGTTCTCCTATCATCATTTTCTTTAGGTGCACAAGGACAGGCATGTGGTTGCTCAGCTTGTGAGAAGAGCTGAAAGGGCTGGATTCAAAGCTATTGCCCTTACTGTTGATACCCCAAGACTAGGACGCAGAGAAGCTGATATCAAGAACAGGTACAACTCTTCAACCTTGTTATATCACTTTCTTAATGGATATGATTTGGTAAGTAAAATACTTATAAATTGTCTCTTACAGGTTCACTCTTCCACCTTTTTTGACATTGAAGAACTTTGAAGGTTTGGACCTTGGAAAGATGGACGAAGTAAGATCAGTTATTACAAATATTATTTATGAAGGTTTAATGTTCTTACCTTCATCACTAATTGAATTTGTTATCTTGGTCCTTTCAGGGTAATGATGCTGGACTTGCTTCATATGTTGCTGGTCAAATTGATCGTACTCTAAGCTGGAAGGTTTGTCAGATAATCAAACAAAGCATTTTTTTTCCATTTGTAGTTATTCAGTTCCTATAACAGGCAAGAATTTATTAAAGTGAAATCCAAGTGACAACAAATTTACTTGCCCAATTCATTGATTTGATTCATAAGTTGCACGCATGCTGACATTAGATAAAGAATACTCCTGCATCCCTCAAAGAAGAGTGCAGAGTAGTAAGTTCAATTTGATTAATATAAGTTTACATTTGATTTCTACATTATTTTTGTATATCTAATGAAATTTTCAAAGAGGGCAAGCCTAGAGCAGTGGTAAAACTGCTTCTTTGTGACTGAAAGGTCACATATCCGAATCTGGAAAACAGCTTCCTTGCATATATTTGCAAGGGTAAGTTCGTGTATAAGAATTGCTCTTATCCCAATCCTCGTTAGTTGGGGTTTAATCGGAAGTGGTTTTATCTATAAAATTTTCAAGGTTCCACTGACATCTAGATAATCTTTGTTAATTTTGTAGGATGTGCAGTGGCTTCAGACAATCACCAAGCTGCCAATTCTGGTGAAGGGTGTATTGACTGCTGAGGATAGTAAGGAAACCAAAAGCTGTTTTCATCTGTTCTCCCTCAATGAAATATTTAATTAATGCCTTATTCATGTTAATTTGGCAGCAAGGCTAGCAATACAAGCTGGTTCAGCTGGAATAATTGTGTCTAATCATGGAGCTAGACAACTTGATTATGTCCCAGCCACTATATCAGCCTTAGAAGAGGTACATCAAACTTCAATTTACATCTCAATTAACTTGAAACTTATACAAACCCAATTTTAAGGATCTTTATTTACTTTTGTTATTGAAACTTAGGTTGTTAAAGCTGCTCAAGGACGTGTTCCTGTATTTTTGGATGGTGGTGTACGCCGTGGAACTGATGTCTTCAAGGCATTGGCTCTAGGTGCTTCTGGCATATTTGTGAGTACATCATAACCTCTACCAAAAGCCTTTCTTTATAGGGTTTTATTAATCTTATATTAAAGGAGATAAATTATCTAATGTCATAGAGATAAATTTGTAGGCTCCACCACCTGAAAAATAAAAAGAAAATAAAAAATGTGACACAGTTATCAAAGGATATGTAGAAGAGAAAATTATCACATGTAACATAAGATAAGAGTAGTTTTTCCCTTTTTTATAATGGACTTCTCACATTTATTGTTAAGAGTCAACTACTAATAAATAGTAATAATAAATCTATAACTGTTTTGAACCAGTGAATTGGGCCTTTTATTCTTCCCATTCCCCGTTCCGGTTGCAGGACAAAATATCCATATAATAGAATGAGTAAGGATATTCTAACTACTAAAAATTCTTACTATTAACTTACTACTCATCACATCACCAATGGATCAAAGAGAGATAATGTTAAAAAGTTTTTGAAAAGAGAGAAAATGTTAATTTAATGATGATTAGATAGATAGTAAGTTGGTAGTGGAAAATTTTGGTAGTGAGAATATCCCTCTTCTAATAAAATATCTTCCCCTTTTCTCAGCATAACCACTTTTTCGAGAATTTCTTTAGTACTACTGTTGCACTGAGTTTTCAATGCTATTTCTATTCACAATATGATATATGTCCAAATTTTGTCATATCATCTTCTTACCTGGCATTAAAATAAATTATTTATTATTATTTTTTTCAAAATTTAAACACATCATATTTTAAGTGGAGGTAGCACTGAAAACTCAGTGCAAACAGTCACACCGAAGAAATTCTCCAATCTTTCACAACTACCTATATGTGTCACTTTCATGCCTTAAGACAATGACCTTTAGTGGTTTACTTATTGCACTCTCGCATACTCACCTCCCCGAGCATCTTAGCAATAAGCATTATGTAGGTCAACATATCACCACCCTTTCTCTTCCGTGTATACGGAAGAAACCACCACATTGCACCCTAGACTGACCATTATTGAGACTTGGTTCTTCCTATACCAGCCAGCCACTCTCATCAGACCACCTAATGAAACACCAATGATAAAAATTTAGGGCCGGGCATGGTTTGACCCGAATAAGTTTTTTCATTGAACCAAACCGAATAGATTTATACTGAATCGGTTCAAAGAACCGAACTGCTTCGAAATCGGAACCGGTTTATCTTTCAAAATCAGTTTATGATTTATAACCGGTTTCATACCCAATTCGTGTATGCAAACATGTTCTGAACTGATGTTTAAAATCAATTCTTTTAGTTCTTTTCAATTTTTAAATGGGAAATATTACTCTCCTTTTACATGAGGTAACTTATCTCATTTTCTCTCACTTCGATTTTCGCACTCCACTTTTTTCTGTTTTTTCTTTTTTCTTGTAATGGTGGGACCCACCCATTTTCTCTCTACCACATAAGATAACTATCTTATGTGGAAGGAGATTAATAAAACCCTTTTTAAATTGGTTTAATAAACTAGTTCGATTCTCAAAATTAGTTCAGAAAAATACGATTCGGTTATTTTGCACATCCCTTTAAACAATGCATGAGAAAAATAGTGTTACCAAAACAACCTCCTAGTTTTATTGTTATCTTAACTATATGTAAAGTATGGTTAACAAACTTTGCTCTATGTTAGATTGGACGCCCTGTGGTGTTCTCTTTGGCTGCTGAAGGAGAGGTTGGTGTAAGGAAAGTGCTGCAGATGCTACGTGACGAGTTTGAGTTAACCATGGCCTTAAGTGGTTGCCGCTCACTCAAGGAAATCACTCGTGATCACATTGTGACAGAATGGGACCTCCCTCGCACTCAACCACGTGTATCACCAAGATTATGAAAAGATCTTGCTCTTCATTTGAGCTAAGTGGTGCAGAACAATTAATGGGGAAACATTTTGTATGTCTCATTAACCTGTTCTCGTCCTTTCTTTTTCCTTTTTGGGAGAACTCATTTGATGTTATATTTGGAAAACTATATGCTTTCTTTGTAAGGATTGTATGATCTGATACTTTAGTAGCTACTATTGCTGCATTTCCTCATTTGTATATTGGTAGGGTTAAATGGTTGAGTAATATAAAAAAAAAATTTGTTGTTAGCCCCTTAATTTTTTTGTGTTGTTAGCCCCTTGCATGACCAATGCATAGAACTAAACTTTTTGTGATATCCATAGAATATTATAGTAAAACTTAGGGAAAAATTCACTAATGCCCTTTTAGTTTGCTTCAGAATTGTCTATGCCTCTGTAGATTTTTTTATATCACATATTGCCCTGTGGTTTGTAAAAAGTAAAAAATCACAAGGGCATGTGTGATAAAAACATACCCTTTTGCAAATCACGGGGACATATGTGATAAAAAAAATCATAAGGGCATAGGTGATTCTAAAGCAAACTACAGGAGCATTGGTGAATTTTTTCCTAAAATTCAAGGGAAATCGTTTCTCCTTTTTGGGGGCCATCTATCATTATATCTGCAGCAACGAAAATTTTCTCCTGTATAATACCGGATACTCATTGCATCATTTTGCAGCACAAGTTGTGATAATAAAGGGGTACGTTTTTTTTTATGCAATAGACAAAATTTTATAAACATTAAATAATAAGTATAAAAATTTAGGGATTTGTGATTTTACAATTAAAAATATCTATGGCATGTGTAAATATACACATTAATACCAAATACATCTAAGGGCTCGTTTGGTAGTTAAAATAGAAAGGACATGATATGTTAGGCTATTATATCCTGCTATTATTCATTGTTTGGTAAATCAACAGGATATGATAAGCTTAAGTTGTTGGCTCATTTTATTCTGCTTATAGTAGGATAAACTATCCTACTGGGGGACTCGAGTTATAAAGAACATGATATGATAACAAATGTCACATCCCTTTCTTTTCAAATATGGCCATATGTTTTTCTCATATAAATTTTGTTTGGCATGTGAGAGTCAGTCCTTGCCACCGACAAGCCGCCGCCATTGCTGGCCATCGGCCACCTCTATCCCCATGCACCAACCACCACCGCCACAACTAGCCACCACCACCATCACCGATTAGCCCTATAATTACATGCAACTTGCACCACCAGCGCTTCCGGCGCCACCACCACCACCACTTCCACCTGCCACCATTGCACCAACCACCACCACCGATGTCGTTCCCACTAGCTACCACCATTACCGTCATCAGCCACCACAATTGCCCTAGCGTCGCCTCCACCACCACTTTCACTGATCATCCCCACCTATCACCATCCAGGCAACATCTCATGTCACTGCCACCTCCAACCATCAGGCGCCAACCATCACTATCGCCACAACTACCATCATCCTTCCGCCATCACATTTATCACCGACCATTACTGGCGTCGTCACCACCTTTCATTGTCACCATCCCCCATAACTACCACCAACACTACCCACTGTCACTAGCCACCAGCCACTGATATTGACAAATAATTTTAAATAATTTTTAAAAATTTATATGGTGAGGGTGTATTTTTTTATTTTTAAATTTTTGTAAGTTATTTATGTATTTTAATATATTTAATTTAAAATTATGACTTTTAAATTTTTTGAATAATTTAAAATATAATTAATGTGTAAATAAATAAAAAACTGTTTAAAAATCAATGTTAAAAAACATATAAAATTATGTTTAAAAAGATATTTTGTTTATTTATATCATATCATGACACTATAGATTTGTCTCAAACACCGGATATGATAATATTATCTTATCATCAGATTGTTTATCTACTGCACATTAAACACATAATAAAATATGAGCTTATCAGCCCGATATCTTATCGTACTCTTATTTGGCACTCTTATCCTCTTTATTCCTATCATGTTCATGAAGGCAAAAAAATTTAATTATTGTATTTTAATTAAATAATTACGTATTTATTGCAGTTTTGGAAATAATTACGGATTTATTGCACAATGTGACGCCTTTTTTGGGCGTCACATGTGATGCCTCATTTAGGCGTCTCTCACCAAAGGGAAGACGCCCCATTGGGGTGTTGACACGTGTCATTTTTTTCCAAAAAAAATAATAATTTAATCATAAAAATTCTGAATGCTATAACTTTTGACTTGGGTATCCAATTCAGATAATTCGTTTTTTGATTCCACATAACTTTTCGAGATCTACGCAATGACATATTATTTGATATATTTTGTTTCTCACAAACATAATTTAAATTTAAATCAGGTAATCCTTCTTCCTTAGAGATTTAGAATATTTATTTAATTATTTTCTTTATTAATACAGTTTTTCAAATTGATTTTTGAGTTTAAATCACAAATCAAATCTTTATTTTGTTTTCCTTATTAATAATAATTGTTACTTTTAATTTAAATCACAAACCAAATTTTTTTTATAAAAAAAAGAAAAAATTTTATTTTTTAAATTAAATCACACATCAAATCTTGATTTATTTTTTATATTAAATCAAAAACTCAGAGACTTCATAAGCCATCATTAATTCCAGACCACGAATAATAACCCAGAAGCTTATAGCATTAATCATTAATTTCAAAAATAATATCCTTCTTCCTTAGAGATTTAGAATATTTATTTAATTGGAAAAAAAATTAATTTAATGTTTTTTAATAAAATAATTACACATTTATTACAGTTTTGGAAGTAATTACGGATCTATTTAAAAAATATTTTGTTTATTTCTACAGATTTTTCAAATTGTTTTTTTAGTTTAAATCACAAATCAAATCTTTATTTTGTTTTCCTTATTAATAATAATTTTTTATTTTTAATTTAAATCACGCACCAAATTTTTGTTATAATAAAAAAAATTATTATAAAAAAAATTAAATCACAAATCAAAATTTTATTTATTTTTTTATATTAAATCACAAACCCAGAACTCAGAGGCTTCTTGGTTTAACCGCTCTTATAATACCATTCTCACAAATTAAAATTGTGTTTGTGAGAAATAAAATATGTCAAATGAGATGTAATTGCGTAGATTTCGAAAAGTTATGTGGAATCAAAAAAAGAATTACCTGATTTAGATACTCGAGTCAAAAGTTATGGCCTTCAGAAGTTTTTTAATTAAATTAATTTTTTTTGAAAAAAATATGACACGTGTCAACACCTCATGAGAGACGCCACATTGGGGCGTCTTCCCTTAGGTGAGAGACGCCTAAATGAGGCGTCACCTGTTACGCCCAAAAAAGGCGTCACATTATGCAATAGATCCGTAATTATTTCCAAAATTACAACAAATGCGTAATTATTTAATTAAAATGCAATAATTAAATTTTTTTGCCTTTTCAAGAAACGAAACCTAAGGCATATGTGCATCAAAAATAAATCAACTGGTTCTCGTTTAATATCATTTATAATAGTTAATTTGTTTTTAATTCAAAAATCATAAAAAAAATTATAAGAGAAAACATGTTGGAAATATAATTTCTTTCTATATTTAGTGATTTTCACTTATAAACTCTCCTGCACGAACAAGCTTTTTGAAAAAAAAAAAAGTGTGTCGGACACCGATACGCGATCAATGCTTTCTTATGTTGTAGGTAAGTAGTTACCACATGTTGTAGAAATAAAATCATAAGTGAGATCCACAGATAAAAGGAGAGAGAAAAAAAACATGTCTTAGTGGTGAGACCCGATCTTTTTGTGTGTGTATAAAAGTTATTTATCTCATGTAAAATGAGATAAACATAACCCATAATTATAATAGTTAAATTATTTTTTTTCACTCAGTCAGCCACATTAGCCGACAATTTTTTGAGGAATGAAAAAATAAAATAGTTTTCATATTATAATTAGGGCTTTGTTAGTCTCATTTTACATAAGATAGGTAATAAAAAAAATTTATATGTAACTTCAGTGTACAAGAATTTTATATTAACATCCAATAAGATTTTGACTCATTATTGTTAATTTTTTATTTTAATTAATAAAAACATGATATGATACAATAGCAAATAATGATATATCAAATATTAACAAATGCCCAAATATTTTATACAAATATCAAATACCAAATACCAAATACCAATTAAAAGGATTTGATATTTGTTAATATTTTTGATACAATTTTTAAAAAAAGTTAAAAAAATGCAGAGAGACATACATCCAACATGCCGCATCTAAATTTTTTGATTTTTTAATTCAGGGAAAAACAAAAAATCTAAAAGGTTTTGGATATAAAAGTTGGCAAATGTTGGGTGTTGATTGTTAGAGAAAAGGAAATGGGGGACAGAAACAGAAAGCAAGCGACAAAAGAAAATTAAAATATCAAATCCTTTTAATTGGTATTTGACATTTGCAATTGCGGAGCCACACGTAGTAATGTAGGTGTGACTTCGGTTTAGGTTAAATTTTAATAAATTGTATTTAATATATATAATTATTTAATTAATTATAATTTGGCTCGAATTAAAATTATAATTTGGCCTCGGTTACAATTTGTAATTTGACCTTATGTAAAATTTAAACTATTTTTGGTGAAAGATTTGGGTAAGTTATATTAGATTACGTGTCTAATTTTTATTTGTATAAAAATATATATTAATTTTTAGTAAAATTAATAAATATTCAATAAAATTATAACTCTTCTTAATACTACTTGCATAGGTATTTTGTATTTAATATAATTTAAATATATTTAATATGAACTAATTAAAATTAAAAAAATAATATACATATAATTTTTTAGTCCGAACTCAAATTGGAACCTGTTTCCACCACTGGATATTTGTATAAAATATTTGAGCATTTGTTAATATTTGATATATCATTATTTGCTATTGTATCGTATCATGTTTTTATGGTTATGTTGCCTAGCTATTTAATATTCCTACTTTTATTATTTTTTTATCACCTTCGATCAAATTTAAATTAACGATTAAAAGAAAGAGAAATAATAAGGTGAGAAAAAGAAAGAAATAAAAACAAAAACAAAAAATTATTATATATGAGATTGTTGATTTAAATTGGATCAAACAGTGATAAAAAAAGTAATAAAGAAATTTAGTATCCTGATAGATTTGCAAAGCTAACGTGTCTGTCTCAATACGATCGATATCTACAACAACGCGTTGGCAATAGTATCCTGATAGATTTATTTAGGTCAAAATTAATAGTATCCTGATAGATTTATTTAGGTCAAAATTAATAGTATCCTGATAGATTTATTTAGGTAAAAATTAATAGTATCCTGATAGATTTATTTAAGTCATTAATAGTATCCTGATAGATTTATTTAGGTAAAAATTAATAGTATCTTGATAGATTTATTTAAAAGCCCAATACCGAATTCTAAAACAATTTTTATTAGAATATCCTGATAGATTTATTTAGGTCAAAATTTTGAAATATAGACCTATATAGGTCAAAAAGCCCGATACCGAATTCTAAAACAATTTTTATAAATTCTAATCGAACGGCACAGCACAGCACAGCACATGAATTCTTTGATTAAAATTTCAATCCCATACATTGGCTTAAACTGATTCTAGGGTTTCTGCACCAAAACTCTGCGTTTCATTGAATTTCATTGATTTTCATCCAAATCAACAATGGGCAAAAGGAAAGCAAAGGATCCGCAACAAACCCCTCAAAGCAATGGACTCCGTTTCATCTCTTTTATTTTCAACACGCTCTTTGGCAACACGCTCTTTGCCACCGCTTCTCTATTTTCCGATTTCAACCCCTTTCGTAGAAAGCCTCAACAACATGCTTCGGTTTCTTACCCAACCATTCCCTCTCAAAGCCCTAACAATGGCGGCTCCGGGAGCCACGATTCCGGCGGTTGAATGTTTGCTTTCGTTTGGTACTCTTTAAGGCTTCGATATATATTTTTTTTTTTTGGGTGCTAAATTTATGTTTGTTACTTTTCTTGATGAACCAGACCAAAAAACCTAGGAAGGGAGCCATCCATTCGAAGAAAATAAATGATTCCGCTGATAGGTAATGGGTCTGAATTGAACAATTATCGAATTGCAACTTCCTGTGATTATTGTTAATTGCTTGCAGAGAGAATGCTGTTATTTTTTTTTTTTTTTGTCATTTTAGTGTGATTTTATGGATTCAATATCAAGTAAGCCTGCTCGTTTTGGGCTTGGAGAAATTATTCTGCTTTGATTTAATGCTTAGATTTTATATTTTCCAATGGTCTTAAGTGACTTGCAGACAGTCTGATAAGAATACATTCATTTTCATGCATAGGAAGCCTTTTTCAGGCATTTCTAATTGACAAATATTGTGTTTTGCAGTGTTCACGCATACATTGTTTTCAAGACAGAGGAATCTGCTCAGGCTTCTTTGTCCCACAACATGACTGTGGTATGCCCTTGTTCCTCTGAGTTGGGTTGGATCAAATATGGTGTTTGCTTTGTATTTTTGGTGAAGACTGCAGTTGACAGTTTTCTAATACTATTGTTTAATTATCTGACTGTAGGTTGAAGGAAATCACATTCGTGTTGATAGGGCTTGCCCACCCCGCAAGAAACATAAAGTGAAGATTGCTTCGCTTTATGATAACAAGAGAACTGTTTTTGTGGGCAACCTCCCATTTGATGTTAAGGTGTGTTTCCAATCAATGGATTTATTTTTGCGGTCACATAACCACATCATTTCTGTGTGTGTATTGTCTAATGGATCTCACGTATCTTTTTGTGTAGGATGAAGAACTATATCAGTTATTTTGTGGTATATCCAACCTGGAATCAAGTATAGAAGCTGTTAGAGTCATTAGAGATCCTCATCTTAATGTTGGAAAGGGTATTGCCTATGTGCTGTTTAAAACAAGGGTATGCTGCTTTGGTGCCAGATTAGTTATGCATTTTGATAAAATTTCTTACTTTGTGCTCTTTTACATTTTTAGCTCAAACATGTTATAATTCATCTTGTCATGTTTTTCCCTTTCGGTGGTAAAACTAAAGGGCTGTTTGTGGCTGATAAGCCCATGAAGACCTCGTTTTGTTACGTAGAAACCAACTTATTTGTGTGATTACTTTTAGAAATGCATGTTATCTATTTATGAAAAGATATATTTTGTGATATAAATATAATCTAGAACATTAGGATATAATCTAGAACATTAGGATTGAAATGGGCGGTTGCTAGTGTAGGGTTTGTTTACTTTGGTGTAGATTGGCTGCTTCGTTTATTGTATTGTGTCTTTTTGTGTAACTAGGTACATGTTATTTTTGGAAGTTGCTTCTTTCATTCAGAATATAAGTGGTTAGAGACTGATATGTATAGGACTGAATTTCTGTAATTGTCGAGTGAAGCTGCATATCACACTTTTTAAGTCCACATGTGGGCTTGAAAATCTGATTCAGGTCCTGGGTACCAATGTCTGGCTATTTCAGTCCACATTGTTGAAAACTCTCTCAGATTTGACAATACTTTACCTTTAGATTTAAGAATGATGCCTCTAGGACATTTTCTTATGATGAAGAAACCTTTTAAACTGCGAAATTAGTGATGGTGCACTTGCAGTGCATGGGCTGAAACCGCTGGAACCATTAGTTCTTTCTTTATTCTGTATTGGGTATAAATTCTACTTGCTTTATGGTGACTTTATATATATAAATATATAACGTGTTTTTTAATTTCTAAGCTAATGGTTGCAAAATGATTTTCCTTTTCTTTTTCATTTGGGTTCTTTCACCTCCGACCCCCACTAATTTGAGATAAATTTGTTTTTGATGTTGATGTTGGAGGACTTTTTTTTCTATCTACCATTATACAGAAGGTTTGGTATTAAAGTTGTGCCTGTGTATTCTTGCTCCTCAGTGCTGGACTGTTTGTAAATACTGCACGTATTGTTTAAAATTTGATTGTACAATTAAGAGAAAAAAATTCCATGAGAAAAACTGGTTACTAATTTCCAAATAAGCATGAATTTCAAACTGGTTAAATGAGAAAAACTACTGACTTGTGATATTTTTTATGCAATTAATTATTCTTTGCTTTGCATAATGAATTCCTGAAGGTATTACTGGCATAAAACCATATGGTATTGATATGCAAATTGGTGTTTGACTGGATCTAATTTGAGACATCTTAGATTGTTATCATCAAAGGAAATGTTATCACGTGCAAAAAGTGGCATAAAGAATGTTCAAAAACTTCTTTCCAAGTCTTATCACCAGGAATTCTGTCTATAAATATTTATTAAAGTTGTGTCTTGTAAATGCAGGAAGCTGCTAATTTTGCTGTTAAGAAACGGAACTTGAAGCTTCGAGACCGAAAGTTGAAAATCTGTCATGCGAGAATCTGTCGTGCCAAAGCGGATGCCACCCCATCTAAAAGGCCAAACCCATCACCAGCTCCTAGTACCCCTGCAAAGAAGTTGGCTGTGGCTTCACGATCTCCTTCCAACAGTAATAACAAGTCAAACAAAAAAACTAATGCATCTTATCAAGGTCTGCGTGCAACCAAATCTGATATCAACAAGAAAGTTCATGGGAGAGAAAAACGAAAAGAGCGCATGACGAAAAGGGCAGCAGTAGCTGCGAAAAAGGCTAAAGCAAAATTGTTCAAGGATGGTGGTACACCAAAACAAGCAGGGGTAAAACGCAAGCTTGATAGGCGTACTCCAGATAGCTCCCTACGAAATAAGAAGGGTGGTACACCAAAACAAGCAGGGGTAAAACGCAAGCTTGATAGTCGTACTCCAGATAGCTCCCTACGAAATAAGAAGGCCAAGAAGAATAACAGATAGCGTGTTCCTAATGGTATCAGGCCAAGAACGTCTGATGCTTTATGTCTCAAAGATGATTCCTGCATCTGATAAGGGTAGGTTCTATGCTTTTGGCAGCATCTTTTCAGGGAAGGTTTCAACTGGTATGAAGGTCAAATTATGCGACCAAATTATGTCCCTGGGGAGAAGAAAAACCTGTATGTGAAGAGTGTTCAAAGAACTGTCATTTGGATGGGAAAGAATCAAGAAATCATTGATGATGTCCCTTGTGGAAATACAGCTGCCATGGTGGGTTTGGATCAATTTATTACCAAGAATGCTACTTTAACAAATGAGGGATATGTAATAATATAATATAGGATGCTTTTATTGGGATTATATCTTTTGTTTTTTTTTCAAGCCATACTTATTCTATTTTATTTTATTTAAAATAAATAGTACAATATAGGCCGGCCTTTAAGTTCAATGAAACTGGAGTGCAGGCTTTCCCACAGATGGTATTTGATCACTGGAATATGGTTCCATCTGATCCACTGGAACCTGGGACACCTGCTGCTGCATATGTTGCTGTGATTCGGAAGATGAAAGGCTTGAAGGAACAAATGATGCCTCTCTGAGTTCGAGGACAGGCTTTGAAGTATCAATAAGCCTTAAATAAAACTAACGTTGTATGTTTGTAATTGTAGTTTTATATTTCAGTTTGCTACTTCTCTTGTTGTTATCTTAATGTCAATTTCGGTAGTCTTCTAATTTCTTTTCCGGAAAAAAAAAAATATTATTACTGGTAAAAAAATATTTTCAGTATAAGAATGATTAATAATTAAGGTAACAAATTTACTATTAAACTAAAAAAGAATTAAGAATTTCTTTAATAAATTTTATATTTTCCCCCCAATATGTGCTTATAATAAGATGTATGTGGTTCATTTCACAAAAAAAAGAAAAAAGAGAGAAGTAAAGAAGGCATTTTGGAGAACCTTAACATCCATACTTCAACAAAAACATGAGTTCCAAAACCAATGCTGCCAGGCAATTTGAAGAACAAGTAGTCATCATTATTGTCATGCCATATTGGCCTGTTATCGAGTCACTTAAATTCAATGAATCACTGAGGGCTCAAACTGGAGGATAAGCTTTCCCACAGTTGGTATTTGACCATTGGGATATGGTGCCATCTGATCCATTGGAACCTGGTACACCTGCTGCTGCACTTGTTGCTGAGATAAGAAAGAAGAAAGGCTTGAAGGAACAAATGATGCCTCTATCTGTGTTTGAGGAAAGGCTTTGAAGTATCAATAAGTTTAGGAACAAATTTCGAATATATATATATCAATAACATTCGTTTACTGTTTTTCCTTTTCTTTTTTTTTTCAAACTGTATAAGGACTGAAACCTTATGTTGCAAAGATTTTAAATGTAATGGTACTGTCCTATACTCTATCAATAGTTTTTCTTTTTCTTTTTTCTTTTTATTATACAATTTTATATTTCAATTTTGCATCTTGTTTCCCCCTCATTGATTAGATTTTGGGAGCGAGTTCTCCCAACTTTTTGTATGACAAGTACCTTAAGAAATATATTTAAAATACTTGAAGCTTTAGTATAATAACCTCACTTTTACTCAAATATATGGACCAGAGAATCAAGGCATACTCAAAGAAAATGAAATTCTAAATCACCAAGACCAATTTTTTCAGAGAAAATATATTTACAACTTCATTCGCAGAACCTCAAAAATAGACAGATGTTGGAGACCCTGCTGCATATCTAATTTTGTAGAAGATAGCTCCTACTTGGAAATTGCCAAACATCATGAAATGTGCATGCAATCAGCATATGGTGCTAGTCAACCTCCTACTGGATCAGATCAACAGATCAGTCCAAATTTGCTGTTAGAGCAGTTAAAGACGTCTTCTGAGAATCAATAGAAAATCAAAATCTTGATATAACCTGCAAATTCAAATGCTCTTTTTTAAGTTCACAGGAATACTCCTCTAAGTCAAAACAGCATATAAAACAAAGGTGAGAATAGGATCCACAGTGAATCACGGATATTGAATGGTCAACTACCACAAGACTAGATGACCTGATTATGACAAGTTGCATAACATAGCAGAATGAACTTGCCTCAGTTATCAGTGGCTTTGCATGTTCTTCCCATTCAGTAGCCCACCTTGCAGAAGAACCAGTTTCTAATGCACCATATTTGAGGACCTTCAAAGCATCACATTCATCAGGAAATCCCTTGAGGAGCATCTGTGTAGATTCAGCAAGACAGCAAATTAGTATGCTCAAGATTAGACATTTAGACTGTCTACCTTATGAATCAAGAATTTTTAACAGATAAAACAATCTGGAAAAAGTAATCCACATGTCAAATTGGGGAGTGGAAGATATAATGTCAATCTGCATCTAATATCTTTATGGATCACAAGAATGGAAAAACTCAAAGCCAACAAATGGCTAAGAGTGATCATTTTAGTGTCTTTAATAATATCTTTCATAATTCATACAACCATGATGAGTGGTTCAGTTGGTAAATTGAGCTCTTGGTAGACAGCCTATACCTGCAGTGTAGGAATTTGAAACCCACTAGAAGCACCTTGTGGCCAGAGCCAAGTTGATACGTGGACAAATTGCACTTTTTGCACACAAGTTCTTAAAAGGGTATCATTTGTGTCTAGATGCTCTATCTTATGGTATCAAATTTGAGACAGCATATTCTACAAGAACAAGATACTAAGCATATAAAAATCAATAGGCTGTTCCACACTCCGCGACCTTTTACAAAAATGTCCTTAAAAATACATGATATTGTAATGAACAACTCTGCTTATTATTGATGTCTCAAGTTCAAAGAGATTGTGCATTATCCAGCAAATATTGTACATGTAATCATTAACAAACTTACCAGAAGTTCATCGGCTAGCTCTGAAGATGTAGAGAAGAGAAGACCATTTTTGTCAACTCTAACTAGTTCTTTAATGCTTCAAGAAAGTAAAAAAAATTACCAATAAATGAAAAGAACATACTGTTGAATTTCAGAACAAATCACAAGCAAGTTTTGGAGGAAGTACATAGCATATACACTACATAACTTACCAAGAGTATTAAACGGCACAAACAGGCAGTCCACATCCAAACATATCAACAACCTGGTGCAGTTAAAGCGGAAAAATTTAGAAATAAACAGAAAATGAATAAAGTGCCATAAGAAACCAAACCAAGATTTGACTTGAACTCCTCCCATGTGAAGAATTAACTGAAAAAAGAAAGGCTCAAACAGCTCAACGGGAAGAAACAGGAGCAGCCTTAACCCACTCAACAAAAAAAAATTAAGTTAGCCAGCACATGCATACAATTTACAAGAACTGGCACAAGACATTTTCTTAAGAATAATGAGGAATGGATCCAAAATTAGACTGAACATATAGAGATACTCTAATGAAGCACTCAAGCACATTATTTCAGAATAAAAAATAAGTTCTTTTGAAGATATAGTGAGGGAATTTCAAAAGTTTTATAACATAGGAATACCAACGTAAGCAACATGATATTTATTACAGTTTCATGGCTAAGAAGCTTATGGGTGCAATGTGGCTAAATGATACAAAAGATTACACATAGGAAGGTTATCAAAATAACAATGTAAAAAAAATTGCTAATAGCGTATCTTTGTTTGTACATTGACATATAACAATGGATACCTTCATGGGAAGGTCTAATCCCGATGATGAAGTATGCAAACAAACTCCTAGATCAGCCGATCCTGAAATTACCCAAAACTGTTAATATCAAATAATTCAACACAGTGCAAGACAATTTTTAAAATAAAAGAGAAAACAAAATACCTAGCAATAATGGATAATCTTCAGCAGATAGCCACATGGTACGAAATGCCACACGTTTAAGTTTCAATCTCTTTATTTTTGCCTCGTACTTTTCTTTTTCAGGACCTTTACCTTTTTCAATGAAGATCTATTGTTAAAACATTCTAAACGTTTCACAATATTTCAGAAGTATAAAACACAAATTATACCAGTAATGATGAATAACAATCTGGGATATAAACATTGTTTTCCATCGGATATTTCTTTCCAGATGACCTCCTCGTCTAATGAATCATCTTCACCTAATATAGCAGCAACACGTCTGTCATACATTACAGCAGCTTCCAAGAGAATGCCAAAATCTTCATCGGGAGTCCTGAAAGTGGCACAAACCACAGAAATAAATCACTCAAGTCTGGTAAAGTAGCCCGCTAATATAAATTGAGATTATCATAGTCAATAGAGAATTACTCTCTCTCTTTCTTTTTTGTTGTTCAGTTTTTTTCCCCCACAGAATATCAATCTAACTAACTTCATAATATGCATCAAAAAAAGGATGTGGCCATTGTTAAAAGAATAAAAAGCAAGCTTAACATAATTAATGAAAGTTAACTTTATCTCACATTGAAGCAGAAACTGTATCGTACCAAGGTTTACAACAAAGAAGAATACAAACAAGTAAAATTAAAACATGCATACCTACCATTTCAATGCTACCAAAGGATGCACTTCGTGAGGATGAACTTACCAGCTCGTACTGCTTACAACAAGTGCCGGCCTGTTTGGCTTCAAATATATGTTTGAACCAACCTCCGTTGTAAACACAGTCTCATTTTGGGGATGACTACCCATCAATGGATTTCCTTTAAGAAGCAAACACATTAAAAAGTAATATGCCAATGACTAAGAATAATATATATCTAGATTGTAAAACCTATCTTACCATTACTAACGCAATCTCTAACACCAAGAGGCCGACAAAAGTCCTCATTTAATCTACAAAACAACTACAAGCTATCCACATTATATATGAAAATCTTTAAGAATGCTTGATAAGCAATGAGTTACTAGTCAACTAAACAACTAGATCACCTTATGCTTCTCCTCCAGCGAAGCTGGGTGAAAGAAGTCAGGAGACTGATCATACAAAACCGTAGCACTATAAAATTAAGAAATAAACATCAGATTGCTTCACAGTTCACAGCAAATATTTTATGTTATAGAAACAATATATTTGAACCTTTAGCTGACTCTCTTACTTAATTCCCCAGTTTTGAGCCAATTCATGCTGCATTGCTCTTGTGGTGAGACCCGATCTTTTTGTGTGTGTATAAAAGTTATTTATCTCATGTAAAATGAGATAAACATAACCCATAATTATAATAGTTAAATTATTTTTTTTCACTCAGTCAGCCACATTAGCCGACAATTTTTTGAGGAATGAAAAAATAAAATAGTTTTCATATTATAATTAGGGCTTTGTTAGTCTCATTTTACATATGATAGGTAATAAAAAAAATTTATATGTAACTTCAGTGTACAAGAATTTTATATTAACATCCAATAAGATTTTGACTCATTATTATTAATTTTTTATTTTAATTAATAAAAACATGATATGATACAATAGCAAATAATGATATATCAAATATTAACAAATGCCCAAATATTTTATACAAATATCAAATACCAAATACCAATTAAAAGGATTTGATATTTGTTAATATTTTTGATACAATTTTTAAAAAAAGTTAAAAAAATGCAGAGAGACATACATCCAACATGCCGCATCTAAAATTTTTGATTTTTTAATTCAGGAAAAAACAAAAAATCTAAAAGGTTTTGGATATAAAAGTTGGCAAATGTTGGGTGTTGATTGTTAGAGAAAAGGAAATGGGGGACAGAAACAGAAAGCAAGCGACAAAAGAAAATTAAAATATCAAATCCTTTTAATTGGTATTTGACATTTGCAATTGCGGAGCCACATGTAGTAATGTAGGTGTGACTTCGGTTTAGGTTAAATTTTAATAAATTGTATTTAATATATATAATTATTTAATTAATTATAATTTGGCTCGAATTAAAATTATAATTTGGCCCGGGTTACAATTTGTAATTTGACCTTATGTAAAATTTAAACTATTTTTGGTGAAAGATTTGGGTAAGTTATATTAGATTATGTGTCTAATTTTTATTTGTATAAAAATATATATTAATTTTTAGTAAAATTAATAAATATTCAATAAAATTATAACTCTTCTTAATACTACTTGCTTAGGTATTTTGTATTTAATATAATTTAAATATATTTAATATGAACTAATTAAAATTAAAAAAATAATATACATATAATTTTTTAGTCCGAACTCAAATTGGAACCTGATTCCACCACTGGATATTTGTATAAAATATTTGAGCATTTGTTAATATTTGATATATCATTATTTGCTATTGTATCGTATCATGTTTTTATGGTTATGTTGCCTAGCTATTTAATTTTCCTACTTTTATTATTTTTTTATCACCTTCGATCAAATTTAAATTAACGATTGAAAGAAAGAGAAATAATAAGGTGAGAAAAAGAAAGAAATAAAAACAAAAACAAAAAATTATTATATATGAGATTGTTGATTTAAATTGGATCAAACAGTGATAAAAAAAGTAATAAAGAAATTTAGTATCCTGATAGATTTGCAAAGCTAACGTGTGTGTCTCAATACGATCGATATCTACAACAACGCGTTGGCAATAGTATCCTGATAGATTTATTTAGGTCAAAATTAATAGTATCCTGATAGATTTATTTAGGTCAAAATTAATAGTATCCTGATAGATTTATTTAGGTCAAAATTAATAGTATCCTGATAGATTTATTTAGGTAAAAATTAATAGTATCCTGATAGATTTATTTAGGTAAAAATTAATAGTATCCTGATAGATTTATTTAGGTCTAAATTAATAGTATCCTGATAGATTTATTTAAGTCAAAATCAATAGTATCCTGATAGATTTATTTAGGTAAAAATTAATAGTATCCTGATAGATTTATTTAGGTCTAAATTAATAGTATCCTGATAGATTTATTTAGGTCAAAATTTTGAAATATAGACCTACATAGGTCAAAAAGCCCAATACCGAATTCTAAAACAATTTTTATTAGAATATCCTGATAGATTTATTTAGGTCAAAATTTTGAAATATAGACCTACATAGGTCAAAAAGCCCAATACCGAATTCTAAAACAATTTTTATAAATTCTAATCGAACGGCACAGCACAGCACAACACATGAATTCTTTGATTAAAATTTCAATCCCATACATTGGCTTAAACTGATTCTAGGGTTTCTGCACCAAAACTCTGCGTTTCATTGAATTTCATTGATTTTCAATGGGCAAAAAGAAAGCAAAGGATCCGCAACAAACCCCTCAAAGCAATGGACTCCGTTTCATCTCTTTTATTTTCAACACGCTCTTTGGCAACACGCTCTTTGCCACCGCTTCTCTATTTTCCGATTTCAACCCCTTTCGTAGAAAGCCTCAACAACATGCTTCGGTTTCTTACCCAACCATTCCCTCTCAAAGCCCTAACAATGGCGGCTCCGGGAGCCACGATTCCGGCGAAGATAAAAAGAGGAAGAGGAAGAATAACAAGACTCTTTAAGGCTTCGATATATTTTTATTTTTTTGGGTGCTAAATTTATGTTTGTTACTTTTCTTGATGAACCAGACCAAAAAACCTAGGAAGGGAGCCATCCATTCGAAGAAAATAAATGATTCCGCTGATAGGTAATGGGTCTGAATTGAACAATTATCGAATTGCAACTTCCTGTGATTATTGTTAATTGCTTGCAGAGAGAATGCTGTTATTTTTTATTTTTTTGTCATTTTAGTGTGATTTTATGGATTCAATATCAAGTAAGCCTGCTCGTTTTGGGCTTGGAGAAATTATTCTGCTTTGATTTAATGCTTAGATTTTATATTTTCCAATGGTCTTAAGTGACTTGCAGACAGTCTGATAAGAATACATTCATTTTCATGCACAGGAAGCCTTTTTCAGGCATTTCTAATTGACAAATATTGTGTTTTGCAGTGTTCACGCATACATTGTTTTCAAGACAGAGGAATCTGCTCAGGCTTCTTTGTCCCACAACATGACTGTGGTATGCCCTTGTTCCTCTGAGTTGGGTTGGATCAAATATGGTGTTTGCTTTGTATTTTTGGTGAAGACTGCAGTTGACAGTTTTCTAATACTATTGTTTAATTATCTGACTGTAGGTTGAAGGAAATCACATTCGTGTTGATAGGGCTTGCCCACCCCGCAAGAAACATAAAGTGAAGATTGCTTCGCTTTATGATAACAAGAGAACTGTTTTTGTGGGCAACCTCCCATTTGATGTTAAGGTGTGTTTCCAATCAATGGATTTATTTTTGCGGTCACATAACCACATCATTTCTGTGTGTGTATTGTCTAATGGATCTCACGTATCTTTTTGTGTAGGATGAAGAACTATATCAGTTATTTTGTGGTATATCCAACCTGGAATCAAGTATAGAAGCTGTTAGAGTCATTAGAGATCCTCATCTTAATGTTGGAAAGGGTATTGCCTATGTGCTGTTTAAAACAAGGGTATGCTGCTTTGGTGCCAGATTAGTTATGCATTTTGATAAAATTTCTTACTTTGTGCTCTTTTACATTTTTAGCTCAAACATGTTATAATTCATCTTGTCATGTTTTTCCCTTTCGGTGGTAAAACTAAAGGGCTGTTTGTGGCTGATAAGCCCATGAAGACCTCGTTTTGTTACGTAGAAACCAACTTATTTGTGTGATTACTTTTAGAAATGCATGTTATCTATTTATGAAAAGATATATTTTGTGATATAAATATAATCTAGAACATTAGGATTGAAATGGGCGGTTGCTAGTGTAGGGTTTGTTTACTTTGGTGTAGATTGGCTGCTTCGTTTATTGTATTGTGTCTTTTTGTGTAACTAGGTACATGTTATTTTTGGAAGTTGCTTCTTTCATTCAGAATATAAGTGGTTAGAGACTGATATGTATAGGACTGAATTTCTGTAATGGTTGAGTGAAGCTGCATATCACACTTTTTAAGTCCACATGTGGGCTTGAAAATCTGATTCAGGTCCTGGGTACCAATGTCTGGCTATTTCAGTCCACATTGTTGAAAACTCTCTCAGATTTGACAATACTTTACCTTTAGATTTAAGAATGATGCCTCTAGGACATTTTCTTATGATGAAGAAACCTTTTAAACTGCGAAATTAGTGATGGTGCACTTGCAGTGCATGGGCTGAAACCGCTGGAACCATTAGTTCTTTCTTTATTCTGTATTGGGAATAAATTCTACTTGCTTTATGGTGACTTTATATATATAAATATATAACGTGTTTTTTAATTTCTAAGCTAATGGTTGCAAAATGATTTTCCTTTTCTTTTTCATTTGGGTTCTTTCACCTCCGACCCCCACTAATTTGAGATAAATTTGTTTTTGATGTTGATGTTGGAGGACTTTTTTTTCTATC